>NC_026751.1:285000-468766 GCF_000149245.1 Cryptococcus neoformans H99
TTGAAAAAAGGGTGAAGTTGTACGAATAGGAGCAAACACGACAATTCAATTGTCGAGGACTTTTTCACATTTCATGTCTTTTTCCTTATTTACCTGCCTTTCTTATCCTAGCATTCTTATTAGCATAGTTTATCGTTTTCTCTTTTCATTTCTTAATAATAATTTAGCATCCACCACCACCACCACCACCACCACCACCACCACCACCACCACCGCCACCATCACTGTTCTTTCTTGTTCCTAATCGATAATACGCTCCATCCTCTTCCATTGTACGGTAGTCGATGGGCATTTAGGCATTTTCATGTGATATTCATTTTGCACTTTTCAACCGCATGCCAAATAAACAAGAGCAAATAACCAAAGGCAAAAGTGAACAGGTTCGCATCTGTGTGGAATAATAAATTCGCCACCCAAGTTTTGCGACGGGGGATGATGATCTTTGACGATACGGGGAGCCAGTTTTGTGGCAAGTCATGTTAGCCATAACCTTGCGGGGGTAGCGGCTGTATGAAACAAAAAGGAAGACGGAAGAAAGTAGAACGATATTAAGACATGAAATATGTTTTCATTAGAATAGGAGGCGATACATAGGGAAAAGGAGTGTCGCTACTGCTGGATACTGGACGTATGTTACGTACGTTTGCGGAACCTGCCAAAATAATAAAATAAAGGGCGCACACAGGAATCTAGTAAGGTACGATGAGCGAGGAGTACGTGGGGTATGAGTACTTATATCTCTTGGCATCAGATAAAACGAACCAGCGTCAACAAACCATGATGTATAAATTATGAACCAGCTGTGGATCTATGATGTCTAGTCCCCATCTGTCCTTTTGAGCATGAAGGATACCATAGCACATGGGAAGCCAATCGTCTAAACCATCATACGAGTAAGTAGTGTCGCTGAGATGGCTGGAGATCCCCGCTGCAGATTCGAGGATTATTGACGCGTCGCACACCAGACCTGCATCGCTAGACTCCAGAGCTCCAACGCCTGTCCAGACGCCACAGCCCATATCATTGAAGAAGAGGAAGAAGACCAAACCTCACAACTGCAGCAAAGAGCTCAACATTCTCGCTGCGTATCGGCCCTCATCCTATTCGCCACCCGAAAGCACGTTGACGAAACCAATGGGCTGGGAGAACACTAAGCTACTACCCAGTGAGAGGCTGAGAAGACAGTTAGAGGAAATGGAAGGGGAAATTATGGCCAAGCGGAGAATGAAAGAGTACCAAGCCAGGATCGGCCTTAGCAATGGGAGGCAGAAGGCAGTGCGACAAGAAGGAAGGGCCAAGAAGAGAGATGATAATGAGCCTTCTGGATATGACGTTGCGATTACTAGTGAGTCGTCCTCCTAACAGCGCCAGCACGGAATTAATGTCCAGCTTGTCAGAACGACCTTGACGGACCCACCCATCAGTGGCAATAATTATAGACTATCTGCTTATTGTGACCTATACTCTCCCGTCATGCGATGTGAGACGCCTTTACAGCGTCTGTACACGCATGTTCCTTGCGAATCTTGCGCAATTGATAAACTCTATCTGAGTTATGTCAGACAATCGAGGGTTCAGGTAAGTCTAAGGCTGTAAAGTTGATAGACCTGACACCGCACAGTATTGAGTGATAGTATGCTGAAAAGATGTCATCGCACTTGCATTGCTTTGGAAGGAAATGTGGAAGTGTTTTAGGGGACTTATGCGTAGTATCCGTGCGGAATTTGTTGAAATCAACTAAGGCCCCCGTGGCGCAATCGGTAGCGCGCACGACTCTTAGAGTCTGCTTGAACCGGTTACGGGCCATCATCTCAATCGTGCGGTTGCGGGTTCGAGCCCCGCCGGAGGCTTCCTTTTTGCTTTTTTTTTTTTTTTTTTTTTTTTTTCTACTTTACAAAGTAAAGTAGAACATCTGTACGACGGTATGCAGCGCAACACAAGATGAGCTCTATCATATGGGCAGCCAAACAACAGCCATGCATTTTTTTGAGAGAGAAAGATCGTTTGGACATGACATCACAATGAGCCGCGAGAACCCAACGGAAGGTGGAGGCCGAAACCACCACGATGCTCCCCATCTGATGCCAGACTTCAACTGATTTGCCGTTCTCATCTCACTTCATATATTTTCTAAAGTGTGACAGATAAGACAGCATGGATCAAGCAAGTATTCAGTCTCTTTGACGTCTAGTATGATGCGTTCTAATAGTCGCAGAACGCTTTCAGATCTCTCCTTTCGGCCCCTCGTGCAGGCGGATCAAGTTCATCTCGAGGGGTGCTTGGTGCACCTCCTCCCAAACGTGGATGGGGTCTGAAGGCCAAAGAAGGGTCAGTAATCTCTCTGAATATACCAAAAACTGCATCTACTGACTAGGTCTCTAGGTATGAGAAGAAAGAAGAGCCGCCGAAAGAAAAGGAAAACCGGCTTGCTTTCGCTCCTCGGCAGCAGATGAAAAAGGACAGCAAATACAAAGATAGAGCAGACCTACGTAGAAAAGGTGCTGACGATGAATTCAAATCGGTATGCACCTATAGATACGGCTTATCAGATGAGTTGCTAACTAAGATCAATAGGTGGAAAAGCTGCTTGAAGACTTTGAAGCTCGTAAGGCCAACGCCACCGCGGAAGAGCTGGATGCCATTGAAAAGCAAAGAGCCTACCTTGGTGGTGACGCTGAGCACTCAGTACTGGTAAAGGGCTTGGACTATGCTTTACTCGCGGCCAGGAAAGCGGAGTTGGCGAGAGAAGAAGCTGAGGATGTGGACGAGGAGCTTGAGGAACTTGGAAGAGGACTGAAAGGCAAAAAGAATGCAGGGGTGGAAAAGGACATTGCTGAGGAAGAAAAGGCCAAGCAGGAGGCTCTCGGAAGAGGGGTAAGTTCGACGAATAGCTCATTAACATCGCTAGTCTGACGGCTATGTAGTTCAAATCCATCGCCCAAAAGAAGGCTGAAGCAAAAGCTGCTGTAGGCGGGAAGAAGAAGAAGAAAAAGAAGGCCAAAGTCGAAAGCATCGATGCCTCTGCTCCTGCTGCATCTCAGGCCACTGACATGCCGAAGGATACAGAAACAACAAAACCTGTCGAAGAAACTCAAACAGTGACTAAACTAGCTCCTCCTCTTCCCGAATCAGATGAGGATGAGAACATCTTCGGTGATGTTGGGGAATATGATCTTAGGGCAGCTGCTGGGCCCGAGTCCGATTCAGATGATGAGGATGAAATAATGAGCGTTGACACCAAAGAACGCCACAGCGAAGGGATGGTTTCGAGAGGAAGGAGTCGCAGTCGATCATTTTCTAGAGATAGATCGTACTCTCGGGACCACTCTGTGTCAAGGAACCATGGCTATGGAAAAGGATTAGGACCGAGATCGCCTGGGAGGAGGCATTCGCCTGGAAAAGGGACGAGGTCAAGATCGAGGGAATACAGGTATCTTTCAAGATCAAGGGAATATTCCGGTCGACGGTATTCTCGGTCACCTTCTTACGACCGGTACGACCGTAGACGCTCCCCTTCACCATATCGGCGGCGCTTTCCTTCGCCATACCGCCAACGTCGACGTTCTCCTTACTCTCGTTCTCGTAGTCCCGTCTATAAAGGGGATTACAAGCGTCGCAGAACAGACTACGATAGGTCATCTTCCCCCAGGCGAAGGTATGCTTCTCGATCTCGATCTCCCCCTCACCGTCGATATCCACCTTCTCCTTCCCCAAAGAGTCGATCTATCTCCAGATCGCCACCTGCCCCTGCTCGGGAGCGGTCTCGCACGCGCTCTCTCTCTCCCATCCTCCACTATTCTTATCCCGCTCTATCTCCTTCTCGTTCACCATCTCCATCTTCAGACGAGGGCCCGGCGGCAGGCACCCGCCTCCAACCTCTCGCTTCTTCTGCTATCCCATCTCTCAAGACCTTCTTGGCTGCTCAAGATGCCGCGTCTAAAGAGGCGGAGAAGAAGGCAAGAAAGGCCAAATGGCGAGCTCAGCAAGGATTGCCTGCACAGGAGGGTGATGAGGGTGACTTTAACTCTGGTAAGGGCAAGGACATGAATGAGAAGCAAAAAGCAAACAGAGATTACCAGCTCTTGATGAACAAGTTGAATAAAGAGAAACAAGGGGAGAAGAGCGGCAACAAAGGGTGAGCTGGACAGATATATATACGGATATCATATGTACAACCTGCATTGATAAATATATATGTATTTCGAACTTGTAAAGCACAAATAGATATATCTTTCCCTTCCGTCCGATTGACTAGCTACTCCTTACCAGCCGAAATATCTCTCATCCTTCCATCCACCAAAGGGCTTACGATGGCCAGATCCGCTAGATTAGCCTCACCGCCATCGTCTTTAGGAAGTACGATGCCATCATATTGAGGCCTTTCCTGTGTTGGAGGGGTTTGAATTGGCGACCAAGCTCCAGGCATGTGATTACGAGCTTGACGCATAGCTTGGCCGGCCTATGAAGTATCAGCGACCGACTTACCACATGCAGGAGGAATCTACTCACCAGCACGTCTAATCCGCTCATATGTTCATGCTTTGCAACGTGCAAAGCATTCCTAATTGTTCCCCAATCATGCTGTACGACGTGCCTTCTTAGTCTACCCCACGCGGAAGATTCAGAAATCTCGGAGTTCGGCGACAAAGCATTAGGTGGCAAAGAAGCAGATGTGAGATGATTGGGTGAAGTCATGCGGTCCTGAGGTGATTTGAATTGAGCGGCCAGAAGATTCCTCTTCGGTGAAGACGAGAGTGATGCCGAAGGAGATGATTGAGACTGGGACGTGTGTTCCGCACGGGCACGAGATAGCACTTGCGAGGTTCGACGAGAAAGGTGGGAATGGGCAGCTTCTTCAAGCTGCTTGTGACGGAAGATATAAGAGGACCCTTTTTATAATGTCAGACCACAGCCACGGTCGATAACTTTAGACTTACCGAGAAGGAAGCTTCTCAATATACTGGACATAATTTGTCCATTCTCATCGTCTACAATAAAATTTCTATTCTTCAATGCTTCGAATCCGTCATATCCTTGAGCCATGTAGTCTCTAGTAATCTGCGACATGTATCAGTGATCGTCCAGGTCTTGTCAAAAAGAAGCTACACTCACAACCTTGTACATCCTCCCGCCTTCCTCATTCTTAACTTCCTCGCCCAACTGCAATTTTTTCTGTTTGACCACCACTGTGGTGCCATCTTCTTGTTCCTTGAAATCTACCATGTCCGCAGGATCTTCCCAGTCATCGTCGTCTTTCTTCGGTTGCGCAAGCTGGTGTACAGACAAAATTCGCTGTCCAGGGGGCCTGGTGTGGTCCCATTTTACCGCGAGACCAGAGACAATGGGAAAACGGCCTTCCTGAGCCGGCCATTTCGAAAGAGCCGACTCTAAAGCATTCCATATGCCTTTACCGTCAAGCTAGAAAATGTTAACGGCCACCTGATGATCATACATCGCGCGTTGCGTACCTCGATGCAGACAACGGGATCGTCGAAAGGAAGGATTTCTGAATAAGGTCCTTAATATGCAGGCTGACATGGCTTCAGGAAGCTCACCTAAGATATCACCCAAAGAGATCTTTCCAGGCCCATATTGTGAATCGCCTCTCAATGTACCTCCACAGAGAATGGCTGCATCAGCATCTCCTTCATACTCGTCTCCGAGACCTCCTTCTTTGTCTTTCGCCTGTACAATGCTCTCGGCGTATGCATGCCTCAGTACATCCGCGATCCAATTGCCCAATCCGCTTTCCTGTGTCCTGACTACTTCTGATCGGGCATCGAATGGGGTAAGAGTAAAGCATACCGGTTTGGTGAGGGCCTCAGATACGGAAGACAACAAGGATTTGACAAGCTCCTCAAACGGTGGTGATGAGGGTGAAGAAGGGAGAACATAGAGATGTTTTCCTGTCAAAGATGTTATGAGCTGGCGACGAATAGATCCTAAAGGGGCAGGAGTGACGGTGAGATTGGCAGAGGTGAGGTCACGGAAATCGGTACCGGACTTGATGAGCCTACATGAAGTGTAAATCGGAGATCACAATAAACTAAATCACACTTACCGAACACCATGGTCTTCTGTAGTTCCGGGCACATCCTTTCGTCCAGCATAACCTTCCCAAGATGTTGCACCTTTACCGATCTACGAAAGGTTAGGGATACACTTTTGAAACTCTGCGCAACATACATAATATATCTGTTAGAAGATTAGAACATCAGTTCTGCGATCAATAAATTGGCAAGCTGCTTACGTGGTCGTGACCTCCGATAATGAGATCTATACCATGTTCATTCTGGACTCCGGGTTTGTCTGCCACTGCTCCTAGTTCAGTAGCCAACCGAATGTCCTAGATCGGGTCAGCTAACTCCGCTGATCGCAACGATGGATAGGCGGCATAGCTCACATTTGGTACTCGACAATGTGTTAAAGCAATAATAATGTCCACCTGGTGTTCGCCGTTGGGATCGCGAAGTTCTCGAGACAACTCCAGGGCTGTATCCTTCATCGAACGATATTTGAAATTATGAGGCCAGGAAGGAATTGTGGCTATCCAATCCCTGTTGATGTTCAATCCGTATCAATGATGAGAATCACTCGCGGCTCCGACTCCAACTTACTTCTCCACTAAACCAATGAGGCCAATCTTCACTCCGCATCGTTCCGTAACGATGAAACGCTTGAGAGGTTCCGGTTGACGACCCGTGTTGCAGTCAACGATGTTCGAGAGCAACCATGGGAAGCTGGTAGACTCTATAAGTTTTGTAAGATGGGGAAAGCCTACACGAAGCCCAGTCAATACCAGTCGATAGACTTGCCGGCGAATTCTCTTGTCGCTTGCTTACCAAAGTCGAAGTCATGATTTCCTGGTTACCGAGCATCAGCAGTTAATTTGCTGATGTTATTGTGAGCGATACTCACCTACACACGCATAATCTACCTTCAGAGCATTCATGATTGGTACCTGCAGATACGTTCAACAGCACTTCTTGGCGCATCTTCAAGTCATAACTTGCCATGTGTGATCCTCTGGTCACCGAACTTTCGACGCTGGGATTGAAAACATCACCGGCAAAAAGCACCAATCCTTCTTTGCTCGCGCCTTCTTGGTCATCTTGATCTTCAATCTGTCTATTGGCCCATTTGCTTCTTTCGCTTAAAAGCAATTCTGCGAACTGAGAAACAGTGATCGTCCTGTCCGAAGAATTGTCTTCGGGAGCTCCAGGTTGAGGGTTGTACTTTTGGTTGACTCTGTAAACGTCGTTGAAGCAGAGCAATGGGATTGTTCTCATTACGGCTGTTGATGAATCGTTCAAGAATAGGAAAATGTAGAAATGGGATGCAGTTCTCTATGCTCATCCCATTATATCACGCACTGACCGAGAACGCGCGCGCGTACGGACATTGAGGGTAAGTAAGTAGGACAAATAACCAGGTGCAGCGAATCAACTTTGGGATAATGTCATGTAATGTACATAATATGAAGCCAAATTAGTTCAAACACATTAATTACTCCGGTATTTTAATGGTATGAGGCGCTAATCGTCTAGTGGTTAGGATGGCTCCCTTCCAAGGAGTCGACCGGCGTTCGAATCGCCGTTGGCGCACACGATCTTTTTGCATGGAAATCATTAATTAATTATATTTTTGATTTATTTATTTCGCATCTCAAGGTCAACCGTACTTCAAAATGGAAGCAAATCGCCATTGCATAACTGCTGATCTCGATCTCTTCAGTTTCTTTCGTTAGGTGACTAGACTTGGAACTTTCCTCAACTATCCACGGGCGTCCTTTTTCTTATTTTGTTAATGGTTGTAGATTAGGTCATATACATCACTGAAAATGTTTCATTCCGAAATGGGCTGAACGCCGCCCATCCTACCGAATATATAACATGGAAACCAGCGTACGGTTTTTGTTGATAGTGAGATTTGCCAGACCATCTACTGTGACGTGTAGCTCTTTTCGAGGCTCGCAAACCGTGCTAAGAGGGGCACCAGAGCTAGTCTGCAGGCCCAAAGGAAGGTTGAATATGAAAATAGTCCAGCTAGTGATCTTTGGATCGCACTGAGTCATGTTAATACTTAGTGGCAGGGAGGTAAATTCGCTATTTAATCAACGAACTAACAATGAGTTGCGAAAGGTATATATACCTCAGTGTTCTCTAGGAAAATCCTTTTCTCCCCCTATCAGATACCTACTTATCCATATCGCCACCGTTCCTTTCTCTCAGCTCCTGCACCTATTACCCAGCTCTTTTCCTCTGAGCCCTCAGCTTCTGTATCACCCAACGATTTGTTATTATATATCCATTTCGACCACCGATCGCGACGCACATCGTCAAGCTTGAACGATTAACCGATACAAACCTGACTGAGTGGCACACTCTTACCGACCCAATTTCCTAATATATTAAATCTGACTAATCGAACCATTCCCCATAATGGCACACAATGCTGCAGAAGAAGAGGAGTCTGTTCAAGCTCGGCTTTACAAGTCAATTAATAATAGTATAGGTGAGGCCTCTTATCGCTATGAAAAATTTATTAAGGTCCGTATTTGGTTATCTGTACATCACGCTGTGTAAAACTGACCAGGATCGAAGGACCAATATGCTCCAAACACCAACTTGATTCCTGGACGAACTTTTACTGGTATCACCAACTTGGATCAACTGTACAATGCCCGGGAGCTCATTCTCAACGCTGGCACTGCCATTGAAATACTATTTTTTCCGTGCATTTCAAGTAATGTCTCCTCCACATACTCCGTCATCCTCAACGAGAGGATTCCATGGAATGAGCTACCGAATCTTCGCTATTTGTCCATTACTGCCCCTCTCTTTTATAAAAGCCCAAGCGGCTTTGAATCCTACGAGATATACCTTCCTGAGCCGGGCGAAGAGTTCAGAGGCCTGGATCATTTGGAATTAGTGCTCACATGCGACATGTGTAGTAACAAGGACATAATGTCGTTTCTAGACGATTACGGCTATACCTTGGTAGAACAAATTGGCCGAAAGCTTTTCAAGGGCAAAAGACAAAAGAAACCATTGATATTGTTTGTGCCGGGTCACAATATTGAAAGGTCTTCGTGGGGATACAAGTATCTCAAAGAACCAACTTTGGCCATTCAGCAACACATAGACAACTGGTATGCAGCTTCGGGCATGATTGAATGATGGATGAACGTTGTTAGCAGAGTTTGTTTATAAATGTATATAGATATCCATGTTTAGTATTAACTACGTTGAGAGTCACATGCCATCCACCTATCTGTGAACAAATCGATCCCTTAGACAATAATCCGATAAATCCTTACTCATCAAGCCCTTGTCACCCAAATCTCTCATTCGCCATTTTACGTCTTATTACTTTTTCGATCCACGATTGAAGTATATCGTGGTACTCGAACTTAAATTTCCCCCTCTCCTCTGGTTCAGTAATGAAGTATAAGAGGGTGCTTTGCTCGCAGTCGCGGGTGAGAGGCCAAAATCCGTCTACATGGTAAGTGGCCGCGCTCTCTGTATAGACAACGATTCCATCGTTCATTAGTAAACAAATACTTGCGACCCAATTCAGTCTGTTACCTAGGCAGAACCACAGGTGGTGAGGGGCTCACTTTCGGGGAGGCTGCGTTAGAGTAACTAAATCACACCAACGGCCAGCGAAAACGAATGAGGAACATATTCAAGGATGAGAAAATCTTACAGTAGAAGGAAATGTACGGTTTATGCATGTGCCCTTACTTTAGCTACTATTACCCGTTATCTTGATTGTCCTCTAATGAACCTCTCTGAGAGAAGCATTTTTATAGTCTTCCAATCTAACGCCCAACAGTCGAGCATTGTTATCACAAGAACTCAATCCCAACGCCTACGCCAAAGCCTCTAGCCATCCTCTCGCCCTTCCTGCCTATCAAAGGCAATGCAAAGTTGAGCTCAACCCTCAGCGGCTCGAGGCGGTAGACGAGACCGAGGCCAACACTAACGTCGGGTGTAGAGTACATCTTAGCAATATTTTCCGCAAAGCCTCTCGCTGCGATACGGATCAGCAATATGCAAAGAAAAAAAACAGTAGAGACGACGTACATGTATCATACGCGACGACCTTGCCACCGTTTAAGAATCCATGAAGCTTCAATGGCCAGTGCTCTTTCTTCGGTATAGGCGCGAACACTGACAGACCCAACGCCCAACTCATATCCCCTCCGAGAGAATCTGGGCCATCTCGACGGCCGACACCTCCAACCTTCCAGCCTCGGATGGAATTGGGTCCACCAAGAAAGGTTCGATCGGGGAGATAAGTTGTGGAAGGAGAAGTAGGAGAATGAGGGAAAAGGGGGTAGAGAACGGTGGTCAGAGATGCGATGGAGTAGTGCTACAAGACGTTAGGCTTAGCTTTCAATCGAAATGAACAGACTTACGACACCGGAACCAGGTATAAGTTCTCGGGAGAGTTGTGATTGTGTGATGGACTTGATAAAATGAGCAAACTTGGAGGAACCGGGCAAGCCGGCATACTCATGTGTCATTTTAAGGAGACGACCGGAAGTACCCATCCAAGGGTCATCTCGAGTATCAGAAGTCCAAGTATGACAGATGGAAGATTTGGTGGAAGGAACAGCGAGCTCGCGGATGGAGACAGACGCATTGGGAGTCAATCGATCAATCTCGCGGTCTACGAGCTCGTATTGGAGATCATGGGTACCCCATGGAGTGATAGCGCTTAACTTAGCCCGTCCGCCTTGGGCACGTTCACGATGAGAAGCAAAAGCTGAATTGTCTCTGTCAAGAGAGAAAGCAGAGAGGGCGAACGAAAGAAGAGGAGAAGCGAAAAGAGGGGTGGAAAGGGAGACTTGGTAGGCTGACTTAGTCTTGGTACCTAAAGACGCTGTTCCTTCCAGAGTCTCGGCGCCCCCAAAGACATTTCGTATTCTTGCGGTGACGTTCTATTGGGTATTCAGCGTGGAGTTTGAATGTAAGATATTATGACTTACGCCTCCGCCTTCCCCACCACCAATCTCAGTGCCAGCCTTCAGAAACAGCCTTCCCTTTTCTCTCAAAGCAAGCACAAGTTCAACCTCATCCGGGTCCCCACCTCTCCTAGGCTCAAGTCGTACGCCAGAGTGATCCATATCAAACACACCAAACTTGTCTACATGCTGCACCAATGTTCGCGTTGTCAAGAGAATCTGATGGAGAGTAATCGGGGGAGGAGGGGCCGGGTGAAGCCAAGAAGGAATCCTAGGGTGAGGTTTTGACAAGAAGGGTGAGAGTAATGCTGAAGTGAAAGAAGACCGAGTGGTAGGCGGAGGAGGAGCAAGCCGAATAGACGTCAAGCGAAGAGGTCGTTCCATGTTGCTTGTTACCTGCAGGTCGTTAGCTCAATGTAACCTTATATTCCAGACACTCACAACTTCACCGACGCGCCTTTGGGCCTGTTCATACTCTCCTCTAAGCCTACGCTGGAACTCCTCCTCTTGCCATTGTCGAAGCTTTTCCGGATCCTCCGTGATAGCTGCAGCATGTTAGTCGAATGGGCAAGCCAACGTGCACCTTGTGTAACTCACGCTCTGTAGCAAGTGCTGGACCAGTTGGAGGCGGCCGTTCGGTGCCAAGAGCCTGTCTAAATATTGAGCTGGCCAGAGGCGCTTGTATGGACGGTGGCAGTACGGGATTTTCCTGTACAATTTCATGAGCATCTTTATACACCTCGACAAAAGAGAAATAACGAACTGTTCTGCCAAAATCGGTCCTTGGAACACGCTCTGGTTGAGGTTTTTCCGGAGATTCAATGTCAATCTCAGCTACTTGGACCGACTTGGGCCTGTCCTCCGCGTTTGGGTCCATTTTATGTAGCTGTTTTTGTATAGCGGTCATAGAAAAACGCGAATGTCATAATCGGAAATGCGATTTTGTAAACGGAAGCAAATTTCGGGAACAGCGCAGAAGAGTTCAAAGACTCGTCGACTGCCCGGCTGCCTATACACTTGTTCAATTGTCATACTTTTCAAAACTATTTTACCACGGGCCCAAAGAAGGACACACAATACGCCCCGATAACAAGGGCTCCCCAGCGTATACCTCCTGATCCATACAAACAAAAAGCACCTCGCAACACCGCCTAACACTTCTGATCAGCATTGTCACCCGGAATGCCCCGACGTGACTTGGTTCGCATTGTGTTGGTCGGAGATGGTCAGTAACTGCTTTTTCGACAGAGTGAACAGCTCGAAATAGAGTATTCTGACAACATCTTTCTATGCAGATGGCGTTGGAAAGTCATCTATCATTACTTCGCTCATCAAAGAAGCATTCGTCACAAATGTCCGTTCGCCGGCCTTTTTGCAGTGTTTGCACAAAACTGACTTGCTATAGGTACCTCATGTTGTTCCAGAAGTGACCATTCCACCAGAAATAACACCGGAGAACTTTACAACCTCTATCGTTGATACGTCTTGTATGCTTCTTTTCACTGAACTCCTTGAAACGCAGCCGCTGATTGGAGAACCATAGCGAACCCAAAGTCGAGGCCACACCTTCTCAGCTCTATATCACGAGCCCATGTCATTTGCTTGGTCTATTCTATTGCCGATACAAGCTCCTTTGATCGGGTAGCAGAGTACTGGTTGCCGTTGTTCAGAAGAGAAGGTATCAATGTGCGTTGCCCAGTTGATTGTTAGGTGACGCAGGCTGATGAATATCTCAGGTCCCAGTCATTCTTGTTGGCAACAAGATCGACTTACGTGGTGGAAGGGTCACCAACCAAGGCTTAGAGGATGAGAGTGCACCGATCATGCGCGAATTCAAGGTGCGTCGCGTTTTGCTTGCTAGGAGTTAGAGCTAACTTCTCTCGTATTATAGGAAGTGGAGACAGTTGTGGAGTGTTCCGCTTTACTGCCTCTCAACGTTTCAGAAGTCTTTTACTTTGCTCAGAAGGCTGTGTTACACCCCACTGCTCCTCTTTATGATTCCCGGGAACATGTAAATTACCATATCTCTTTGTCGTGATTTGCTGAGCTAATTTTTTAGACCTTGAAACCCAAATGCCTGGAAGCGTTAAAGCGGATATTCACCATCTCTGATGTAGACAAGGATGGTCTTCTCAATGCTCACGAGCTGAACCAGTTCCAAGTAAGTGGCTCGTTAATCCCATATTCAGCAGCTGATAGTTGCCTAGCAAAAATGTTTCTCTACACCTCTTCAATCCCAAGAACTTGATGGCATTCTCGAAATCGTCCGCTCTTATGATCCTTATGCGGTCCAACCCCTCCCCTCCTCTTCTCCTAACACTCCTCTTTCTCGCGATTCTTCATATGGCCAATTACATTATTTCAACAACAATGTCGCCCCGCCTTCTCCTCCTCAAGAAGGCATAACGGAGCTCGGTTTCTTGTACCTGCATACAATGTTCATTCAGCAAGGAAGAATGGAGACTACATGGACAGTTCTAAGGAAGTTTGGCTATGGGGAGAGCCTGGATTTGAGAGAAGATTTTTTGGCGCCAAAGTTCGACGTGCCGTCCGATTGCTCAGTAGAACTGAGTCCATTGGGCAACCAGTTCTTGACGGACATTTTTGAGGCATACGACAAGGTAAATCTAAAAAAATTGATAATATGGAAGATCCCAGCTGAGATTAAGATTTAGGATCAGGACGGAGCTCTTTCTCAGAATGAGCTTGACGACCTTTTCTCAACATCTCCTGGGAATCCATGGGTTTCACAGGGCTTCCCTGATACGACCATTACGGACGATATGGGTAGAGTCACGCTTCAAGGATGGTTGGCGCAATGGAGGTAAGTGTCAACAATGTGAGAACTGGCCCATCTGACCGCTTGTAGTATGACAACGCTTCTCAACCACCGAACGACTCTTAACTACCTCGCCTAGTGAGTAGCTATGCGGTTTTGACTGTTGGGATGTCAACTGACTTTCTTTAGCCTCGGATATTCCTCCTCTCCCGCCACCGATCTTCCTACTCCCACAGCCCTCCATGTCACTCGTCCACGTAAACAGGACCGGCGCCAACGAAAAGTCACCCGCAATGTCTTTCTATGCTATGTTTTGGGTGCCACTGGTTCCGGTAAAACTAGCTTGTTACGCTCGTTTGTAAACAGACCGTTCAAGGGTGGTGAGGATGGTTTGGGTGGGTATGAGCCAACTACGAAGGTATTGAGTGTCGTGAATTCTGTTGAAATGGAGGGAGTGGAGAAGTACTTGGTCGTAAGTGATACATGTCTCGTACAGAGAGGTTTCGAGGGCTGATAATAATTTCGTAGTTGCAAGAATTTGGATCAAAGTATGAGAGTGAAATATTACGAAATAGTAAACGATTGGATATGGCAGATATCATTATTTACGTTCACGATTCAAGTGATACAAACTCATTCTCCTACATTTCCAATCTTCGAGTGAGTTCAATTGACCTCAAGTATTGGATCCGCAATGCTCACCTTGGGATAGCAACAATATTCTTTAGATCATATCCCTTCCATATTTGTGGCTACCAAGTCCGACCTCGATTTAGCTCAGCAACGGCACGAAGTCCAACCCGATGTCTACTGCCGGCGCCTGGGCCTCCAGGCACCCATGGCCGTGTCATCCCGGTTAGGACCTCTACACAATCTCTGGGTAGCCATTACTCGTGTCGCCCTTGATCCCACATCATCCCTTCCTCGCGGGCCGAGCTCGCAAATGTCACCTGCCCAGAGAATACGGGTAGTTGCTCGTTGGGGTTTGGCTGCAACAACGATTAGCGCGGTCGTGGCCGTGTGGATGAGGTGGCAGGGATATAGCTTTAAGGGAATGTGGAGCTGGATGGCCAAGTTTGCTGGGTTAAGAACATGATAGAGCATGATTCGATTACCATTGTTCTATTTTTTGGTACACGTGTCGGGGATGCATAGGTGTATAGCGTTGCAAATTATAGTAATTTATGTTCGCTAAATATTATCGAGCGTGCGAAGCTTGGCTATGGTTGATCGCTACACGGCACAGAAATCATACAATTGATTTCGGACAATACAACGGTATGTTATGTCGATACAGACTCATCAATTATTTTGGCTACTCCCTGACCTGGTAGGCTACCCTGTATCGCCTTCGACACTGTAATCACTTTCATCATTTTCATCACTCTCATCATCTGTTGTCAAATCAATAGCTTTACTTCAATCAACTGCTGCATGTTTGGCTATATAAATGATATGGATGACTAACCGAATGGTGGCTGCATCAAGTGTGTCAATTGACGCGGGCTCTCACTCAACGGCGACGATGATGAGGTTGAGTCTGCTGAGGAAAAGGAGAGGTCCGAAGACGACGAGTTAGGGGTCATTGATGGGCTAAAGGGTATAGAAGGGCTTGATGTTATAAAGCTTTCATTAGAAGTACTGGGACATGGCCATGGATAGGGTGGCGGCAAAGATAAAAGCATTGTAAGTGAAACAGAAGAATGTGGGGGAGAGTAATGAAGCGATGCAGATCGTGGCAGTAATAATGGATCAAAGGATTCGATACTGTCGGTGTTTGAGTCACTTAGACTAACAAAGCTGTTTCCGTAAGAATCTGCAGATAGAGAAGTCTGGGTATTAGAGATCGATAAGTTTGCTGTCAGTCCATGACCCATAGCTCCTTCTTCTGGATGAGAGAGATGAGATGAGGGAGGTGTAGGCGAAGCCTCAAAATGCCTCGCGCCAGGATGTCCACATACAGGGGACTGAGAGCGAGTAGATTCAGTCAAAAAAGAGTGATACGATGACTCGTACAAAGCCGCCGGTAAAAGCAATTGTGGTGGCTGAATAGACAGAAGATGCCATTGAGGGATATGTACAGGTAACGGGTAGCCGAAAGAATGGTACGATGGTGTCGAACCCCATCTTCGGCAAATCTCGTTCTCAAACTGCGAATGTAGTGGTGAATAGAGGCGAACTTTGTCGCAAGTCTTCCGACACTCCTTGAGAACGATATGGAGGGGGTGGCTCGTCCGTCATCCCACTACTAGTTTGAGACAACGGTCCATCATGTGAGAGGGCACTCTGCCATATCTGGCTAAGTAGCGTATCGCCCATCGAGTCAACCATTTGCCTTTCTCCCACATCGCCCTCTATTACCGCCCCAAATCTACTCATCCTCGCGTCACTTCGCTCTTCATCTACATTCCTTCTCAAAATCAGCCATTGCGTCTCCAATTGCCTCCGCACTAATTCTTGCACAGCCGATCTGAACTCGCCTGCACTGCTATCTGTGGCATAGAGTATATTCAGATCCTGCAGGTATGTTCTCCCACTATCTCCAATCCCGTCGAAATAAGGATCAGTAAATGTGGAAGCGTTGCCGAATACCGATGCAATAGACTCCGTCACTGCAGAAGCTCTACCATCAAAGGACAGATGGTACCGCGATGCGTTAGTGGATGACAAATGGGTATTCGAGGGGCTAGAGTCTACTTCCCACCCTGCAGGAGGTAGCCATCTATCTTCACGGTGATGCGAAAATGCTCAGCGGCGTTGGCGAAACATTGTGGGAGCTATTAAAGCCTGTTGAGCTGCCGTCAAGGTGAGAGATGGGGATACCTTGTATCAAGAACGATTTCTGTAGAACAGCTTGAGCAATATTAGGAGCAAATCATTGTATGCGCCGTGGAAGACTAGTGGCAAGGCGCAAAATAATTTTCAAGCAAATATACGTATCTTGCATGTGAGTTCCAGTGCTATTTGTCCCACCCCGGAAAAGGGCATTTTCGTTGTTCCCGAATCTCGACTCCTTACACTGCATCCGGTGAAAACGGCAGATAGTCTCGAAATACCGCCTTTGGAAGTTTAAAATCTGACTGGGTGCCATGGAAAGGAAGAACAGGATACCGAAGGCGAATGACCAGTGGTTACCAGGAAAAGCGCGGAATATTGAAAGGAAGTTGTTCAAAACGAAACGGGTTCTTAAGATTCTAAGCTTTCAGCTAAACACATCTCGTTCGAGTCGAATAATTGCTTTGCAGATCAGTAACGGTTATTCAAATCATAGCTTACAGGTATAACATCTCCTAACCACCATCATACAATAGTCCTTGCACACATAACCTCCTTATATTTGAGCGAAGAAGAGTAAAAAAGGGTTTTTTATGAATGGATCAACTGCTCTAAAGCACAGCGCTCGCGCCAGTCTCCACCTGCTCAGCCTTCAAAGGCACTTCCAAACTCTCCTTGTCCTCAAAGCTCCTCTGGCCCCTGAGACCCCACCTGTCCAACATAGCCTTGTCCTCATCCCATCCAGAGCAAGGCGTGGTAAGCATCTTCTCACCAGTGAAGATGGCGTTGGCACCGGCCATGAAGGCCATGGCTTGCTCGGTCTCGCTGAACTCGTGTCGACCAGCGGCGAGACGAATGATGGTCTTCGGAAGCACGATACGGGCGGTAGCGATGGTTCGGAGGACGGTGTGGACCTTCACAGGCTCGTTGCCCTCGAGTGGAGTACCAGGGATAGGGACAAGTGTGTTGACGGGGAAAGATTCAGGGTGCTGGGGCATCCTGCATAGAAGTGGTCAGCCGTGTTTGCGTGCCCAACGTTAATTCTACACACCTGGAAACCTCGTGGATCAATCCAACACGATCCTCATCCTGCTCTCCCAAACCGAGAATGCCACCAGAACATACTGAGATACCAGCTTCTCGCACGGCAGCGATGGTGCTCAACCGATCATCGTATGATCGAGAGGTGACAACCTGAGAAAAGATGTTAGTCACGCAAAGAGAGTAAAGGAATGTCGATACCCACCTCGGGATAGAATTCTCGAGAAGTGTCAAGATTGTGGTTATAGGCGCTGAGACCTGCTTCCTTGAGTCGGATAGCTTGCTCAGGAGTGAGCATACCCAAAGTAGTGCAGACTATTATTCCGTCAATTGCGCAGTTCTCTTTCATTTCCGCTAGAACCTACCTTCCATTCCCATACCCCTGACTTCCTTAACCATTGTCAAGATCTTTTCAAATCCACTCTTCTTACCGGCCAAGTCTCTCCAAGCAGCACCCATGCAGAATCTAGTGGAACCATTGGCCTTGGCTTGACGAGCAGCTTCAAGGACAGGCTCAATGTTGACGAGCCGGGAAGCTTTTGTGGGTGTCTTGTAGGAGGATGATTGGGAGCAGTATTTGCAGTCTTCAGTGCATCCACCGGCTATTAGGGCGGAGACCATTGGATATCAGTATCGAACATCGACCAAAAGTAAACGCCGGAACGCACTTTTGATGTTCATAAGGGTGCAGAGCTGGATCCTAGAGGCGTCCTGGTGCAACCTGTGCACAGTAGCCTTACCACAAAATTAGCTTTCAGCTCAACATCTCTAAGACGTAGTTACCTACAGCTCGGTATATGACCTCCATCAACGGAGCATCAAAGATCTTTTGGATCTCACTCCTTCGCCAGTCATGCCTAACGTCGCCATCGACATACCTCCGCTTCTCTGACTGCTGAACTGAGGGCGAAGGGGGGAGGAAAGGGGCGTCGACTGCGACCGCGTGGCCACGGGAAGCTGTGGGAGCTGTGCTTCTGAGGACTGGGCGAAGCGTGCGTGCGAAAGACATTGGAGCTAACGAGATAGAGATACGGAGCTGAAATAGAGGTTTTAAATGTAATATTTACTCGATTTGGGGGAGCGGACTAGTAGGGTTGGGGAGGGCCGCCGCTAATTACCTAATACCCGACGGAATTAATTTACACCGCCAAAAATTCGGACCAGTACCGGCCCCGCTTTACACCCTGCAACTCATCCTTCTCTGATTCGCTGCAGACAAACTGACCTGCAGATTATGTTCGACATGACTGCCGCAGTATTTAGTCGCAGGCAGTCTTCTAATGCTGTCAATTCTCCCAGTAGTGCAACGTCCAGCAGTACAAAGAAAAGCAAACACGCTTCCTCGTCACCTACATCAGGCATGCCAACTACTGCGTCTCTCGATCTTCATTACCTCCCAGATGATAAGCCCGTTTTTGCGTGCCATTCATGTTCGAAGGTGGTTGTGAGCGTTTTTGCTTAACTTTGTCTGTATGGGGTTCGCAAAAGCAAAGCTAATGCCAAAGAAGGCTCTTCAAGATGAGCTGGTTTCGAAAGCCTTCAATGGGCGATCGGGTCGAGCGTAGTAAGCTCGTAACGAGCCATTCATCTGTTGCATACTGATAAAAAATAAAAAGCCTGATGAACTCGACGATCAATACTTCACTGGGGAAAATCGAAGAGCGAAAACTTCTGTGAGCAAGAGTTCCCGATAGGGGACAACTCTCCGTTCCCAGGGAACGACTGATCCATCTCGCAGAACTGGCACACACACCGTAGCTGACCTTCTTTGTGCTTCATGCAAGGAATCTCTGGGATGGATGTACATCAAAGCGCCAAATGGTGACCAGCGATACAAAGAAGGTGGATGCGCCCCTTCTATAGAAAATAGGAAAGCGACTAACTTGATCATTATCAGGGCGGTACATTTTAGAGGCCGCAAGGATTATCAAAGAGAACAACTGGTGACAAGTCCGCCCTATCAAGCTCTGCCTATACGTTGTACTTAGCCCATCGACGACCTTGCTGATATTTCGCCAGGCGACTGAGGTTCCCATCCCATCTTGTTTGTCTTATGATGTGTGTTGCTTTCAGATTGTAATCAGCGGTACCAAATTTTGTAATGTCTTCTTTTATTTTTGTAATTTGTCTATTGTAACTGTAACAATCATTTGTATGTCTTGAACACTAAAGGTTGCGGATCGCCGGCGGGAGTTCCTTCTTTTCCGTCGCGGCCTCCGTCGCTGAGTCCGTCGGTCATCATGCCTTCTTTCCTCGCCTCGTCTTGTTTTGAGTTCCGGCGGGTTCCGACTTTCGTCGGTCGTCGGCTATACTTCAGCATCTCTTGGTCATGAAGTTTCAAATTAGAGACATCAGTGATCAGTCCAACTTTGCCCTTTTTTTTCAAGTCTGAAGGCAGTCAGTCCCCCATCATGCACCGTAAATATAGTGTTAGAGGCCGCTTTCGGATCTCCGTTTCCGCGATCACAGCGCCACGTCCACGGTCAAGAAGGTTGTCATGTCCATCAATAATTCTGTCGCTGCCATATGCCACCATTTCTCTGAGCTGATGCAGTGCGGCCTTTCAAGAAATTTAGAAACCGCGACGTAGATATGAACGCCGATATAGGAAACGCTGGAGAATTGTAAATTCCCCGTCCTCGCTGAGCATTCTTACAGAAATAATCGTCCGGGAGACGAGAAGGGAAAGCAACCCGATCGAGCTTTAGTACATCGCGTACAAAATGACAGTCCTCTTTCGGAGTTGAGATGACTGTTATGCACAGCGAGTCGGAGGAGTATTGGGAAACGCAATGATACCCATCCATGCTGATGGTGTGGTTAAGCCTAGCTCTAGCAGCATCTGCTATTACTGTCCCAACCCATGTCAGTATCATGATTGTGCAGCAGACCTTTATAACATGAATAACCAGAATCTAACAATAGTTAGGTCTGCAATTCACTATCTTCGACAATAAATATCAAAGCCTCCACAGAACCACCGCTTGGTAGGAAGATAAGAAGTTTGATCGAGAAGCCAGACCAGATTTTCTTATTAAAAATATGCGACTTGCAGTACTAATATTAGTACCGCAAATAAATGCGTTGCTCGATTGATGAGATGGGGTCAAATACACTAGTAACACCGTGCGAACGGAGATAACAAGTCGTACATGTCATTTTACTCCTAATTTTGCTTGTTGCCGCTCCCGTAGCGGGCTCTAAGTAATTACTCCCGACGTTGTTGTTTGTCGCCTTCTTCAGCATCTTTTTCACCTCGCAGAATTCCCCCATCAGCCATCCATTTCCCGTGTCGGAAAATGATGACAACACGACGATGAGCGAAGTTGAGGGAAGAATCCTACGTCATACTCAAGCCAACCAGAATTGTGCTGATTAACAAGTCAGTTAAAACAAGCAAACAAGCAAAAAAATGTTAATAATAGCCTAATATGAACAGATGAGCAGATGAACAGAGTCCGCTCTACATTCGACGATGACCTTTTTACAACAAAAAAGGGCTGAAAAAAGTTTTTACACCATGACTCGGGCATAGCGAATGAATGGAAGGGGAGATGAAAGACCAGAGCTCAGAACCGAAAAAAAAAAAAAAAATTGCCGAAGCGAAACGGAGACAAGGCGATTCGTCGCTGGGCACTGGGCGCAGCATGGGCAGGATGTTTGTCGATCTTTTGCTCTGCTGTTTACGACCTCCGATCGGAGCATGATAATTTTATGGGCCCCCGCATTTTGCATCCCTGAAGTGCAGCTGACGCCGTGAGTGGATACTGCGTTCTCACTACAGTGACGACCTTGCAGACGTTCGCCACCTTTTCTGTTTGCAATCTGGGACTTGCAACATGCATGTGGGCTTCTGTAGAGCAGCAGTAAGATGGCCATCGAGCGATAGATGCTGTCCAGCTTCTCTTCCGGCTCCCAAACTCGGAGAACACGCAAATTTGCAGCTAGTGACTGGAACTGGCATGACACAATTCTTCCGCGCGTCACTCCACCGTGCCATTCAGGGTTTGGTAATTATCAGTGTCCGAATCGGAGGCCGGTACTACCCTGTGGTTTCTGCTTTTCCATTTCTTCTCCGTCATGGACTGAAAATTCTACTCGGTCATGCCGGGCCGACCAAGGAGAGGTCAGCGGTATATATTAGTCTCTAGTCCATGGGAACAGCAATAGCCCAACAATTCACTTGTGGTCCATTCGCCATTCCATTTCCCACAACAACATAACACATCGACATCCAAAATGCACGCTCCCGAAGTCAACGACTACATCAAGCACAAGGCTGTTAAGCTCGACCAGGTTTCTGACGAAATCGACGAGGTCAATGTCTTGAAGCTCAAGCAGAAGGACGCTGTCGAGAAGACTCAAGCTGAGATCGATTACGACCTCGCGAGCAAGTTTGACCAAGAGAAGGACAAGGCTGCTTTCAGGCAGTACGAGGAAGCTTGCGACCGTGTCAAGAACTTCTACGCTGTAAGTCATCTGTTACCACTTGTCACTATCTGTAGCTGACTATATATTCAGGAGCAACACTTGAAGCAGACCTACGAGTACAATGTAAAGATCCGACAAGAATTCCGCAACACTGTCCGTGCTCGCATGTCCATCTGGGAAGCAATGGAGCTCCTCGACAATCTCGTCGACGAGTCCGACCCTGACACCTCTGTTGGACAGATTGAGCACCTTCTTCAGACCGCTGAGGCTATTCGACGAGACGGCAAGCCTGAATGGATGCAAGTCACCGGTTTGATTCACGATCTTGGCAAGCTTCTCTGTTTCTTCGGTGCCGACGGTCAGTGGGACGTTGTCGGTGACACCTTCGTTGTCGGCTGCAAGTTTTCCGACAAGATTATCTACCCCGACACCTTCAAGTCTAACCCCGACTATAACAACCCCAAGTTGAACACCAAGTACGGTGTCTATGAGCCTAACTGCGGTTTGGACAACGTCTTGCTCAGCTGGGGTCACGATGAGTACATGTACGAGATCTGCAAGAACCAATCTACTCGTGAGTCTTACACATATAATGGTCATTTTGGTCAGCTGCTAACAACCGCATCGCAGTTCCCCAAGAAGCTCTTGCTATGATCCGATATCACTCTTTCTACCCCTGGCAC
Organism: Cryptococcus neoformans H99; assembly: GCF_000149245.1. NCBI lineage: Eukaryota > Fungi > Basidiomycota > Tremellomycetes > Tremellales > Cryptococcaceae > Cryptococcus > Cryptococcus neoformans. Next base: position 307,682 of record NC_026751.1, read on the forward strand.
CGAGAGGGTGCCTACGAGCATCTCATGAACGAGAAGGACTACTCACAGCTCAAGGCTGTCAAGGCTTTCAACCGTGAGTCGTTCTTGCTTTGTCGTGTCGGAGAACTTTTTGATACTGACTTTTTACTTAGCCTACGACCTCTATTCCAAGTCTGACGACCCCCCCAAGAAGGAGGAGCTCAAGCCTTACTACCAAAGCCTCATCTCCAAATTCTTCCCTGAGGAGGTGCAGTGGTAGACGGAGAGTCAATAGGAAGGTTTTTTTTTTCTTGCGGGGTTATCGTAGTGTCGCGGGTTATCGTTTTTTTTTTAATCATTAGTCTCCTCATTTCATCCATTATTTCACCCTATTTTTTGTATTCAAAATTGCTACATATTTGAGTAGTTATTCGAGCTTTTTAAGGGGGGCTCGGTTGTAAGTTTCGCGAAAGAAGACACATACAGACGTAGATGATTGAATGAATGGACCTTTGCATCGTTTCCGCGCCATCGTCACTTCATACTGATCCGCCACTTATCGTCTCCTTTCACTTTTTACATAGTAGTAGTACTCAACTAGGATCCAAGCAACTGCTCTGAGTCATCAGGCTGCTTCGCAAGGAAGTTCGATAGCGTTTTGAACAAAGAACGAGTAATAGATCTTTGTTTCAAGAGAGAAAGGGGCATTAAGCATTCATGTTCTCCTGCAAGCGCAATATCCATCTGTCACTGCTATCTATGTGCATGGCAATTATATACTACTACTTGCAGACCAACGCTGACGCCACTACTTACTCTGTCGAGCCATTATTATGAGAAAAAAACAAGTGTTAATTAATGCCTCCTCCTTTCCGCTTCATAGTAGTCCTATTGTTCATGCATTCTAGGTCTGGGTATCGCCTTTACTCTGATTCAAAAAGGATATCAAAAGACAACTATATGCATGAAAAAGCCTGTTCACTACTGGGAAATGGAGAAGAACGGGGAGCGGCCCGTCGTGCTTAATTATGACTATAAATAAATAATTAATTAATTATCGTCTGCCGAATCCCCACGCGTCTTCCAGCTTCGTCAGATCGCCTTACGTTTTGTTGTTGTTGACGTTGATATTCCTCGATTCCTTATTTATTGTTCAATAACCTCAGCCATGTCTTCCCGTCCAGACTCCGTCAGAGGTCTCTACAGTGAGTCCTCCTTGTCCGGGATTACGCTAATCTGGTTACAGCTCCTCCAGCCGAAGAATGGGTGTTTCTTCCACCCACAGTCTCCCCTCCGCCTCCCACTTCTTCCCCTCCCACCCACCTTCCTACTCCTTTCAATCCCGATGACTCTCAGCTAGAGGAAGATCTCGTTCTCCCACTAATGGGAAGACCATTCAACTTGTTCTTGTCAGAGTATTTGACGACGGCGATGGGAATGCCGTTTGAAGTGGGCAAGACGCTCTTACAGATCGAGTATAGGCCAAGAAGAAGGTTTGAGCCGCTCGAAGTAGCTGGTCAGGGTGTCAAGGTTGAAGAGGAAAAATTCAAGGAGAAGTTCAAGGAGGAAGATGAATTGAGCAACCCAGAGGAGGCTGACATGTATTTCACGGACAGGCTGGCACAGTCATCAGAGCCGATCGTTCCTGCAACAGAGCAAGTCCTCGAAACTGACGCAACTGGCTATCTTCCAGATTGTAAGTTTTGCTATATGCTTATAGAAGGTCGAGAGAGGTTCGAATCTTGCGAAGCCATCCGGTTTGCTGGTAAGAACCAATCATGTTGGTGTTCAAGTTTACGGAGCCTTCTTATCGTCGTCTAGCACAAACGTGGTTTGAAAATTGAGAGCTTTTGCTAACGTATCTATAGTGCATCCAACGTGGCTCCTTAAGGATGATCCAGACGTTTCGAGGGGTAACGGTGTTTGGGGTATGATCCGTCGTATCCGTTACACTCCCTCCGAGGGTCTCCCAGCTCTGTGGAAATCCCAACTCGTCTCCACCCTTCATTCCTTCCTCTCCACCCTCCTGCAACCCTCTGTCCACTCTTTCCTCCAAATCCTCACTCCATATCCTCCTTTGTCACTCGACACCCCATTAACAGCATTCCCGAACCCATCATTGCCTCTGGGTATCCAAATTGCCAGTCACTTGTTGACCCACTTGGTGCTTTCTCCTTTGGAGATCATCAGGACAAGGCTGATCGTCATGCCCGTCTCCCACCCTTCCACACCAAGCAGCATTGCTATATTTCGCGACATGATCAACGAAGAAGGTGGTTTTGTCAACATGTATCTCCACCCTAACATTCTTTTCCCCGCCCTTCTTGAACACACCCTCCGCCCTCTCTTTGCGCTCTCCACCCCTTTGCTGCTTGAGCGATACCTTGGCATTTCACCAGATATCTCGCCTATAACATATTCTCTCGCCGATCTTTCTTTGGGTCTTGCGCATCTGCTCATCTTACTCCCCATTGAGACCGTTAGACGCCGTCTTCAGCTTCAAAGCAGAGCGCCCGGAGGTGGAAAGAGGATGAAGACTGTGGTCAAGGTACGAGAGAGGGACTATGTTGGTATCGTGGAGGCTCTGTGGAGGATAGTCACGGAAGAAACTGGTGTGAGGAGGACAAGGATTGAAAAGGGAGAGGAAGGCGGATGGTTTGCCGGTGTTAGGCAATTGTATCGTGGTGCAAGTCTTTCTTTCATATGGTTGATACTAGGTGATAGGCTGACGGTAAAGGGACAGTTTGGAATGGCAGCTACGGCGCACGCTACAGTCTTCGGTCTTGGGTTGGTCAGTGCCACTTTGTCTGGCGGGGACGGGGGGTGGAAGGAGATTTAAAAATGATTCGTTTTTTTTTTTTTTTTTTTTTGTTGCTACTACGGATGTATATCATTATTCTAGACCATTTATACGCTGTATTGAACGGTCTTATACATGCGCATATATATTACATTCTTCTAAATACTATTCTGAAGATCATACTAAACAAAACGTTGGACCACCACGGCGTTTTGCAACTTGGCTCCTTCTACCGTCTCGTTCATATCTGACAGCTCCCTTGAAGGGAAGGTGGTTTGAAGGACAAAAGGTCGAGAGTCGGAACGAGCAGCGGTGACGTATGAACGCAAGTCAGCAATGGTGTGACCTAGGTTGACCCGGGCTACTTGCCTATTCACACATCAAAATGAGTACCGTTGCAACTTCGAATGGAAAAGATCACTCACCGAGAGCCATCACCGAAACGCAACTGAATGTTTGTCGTGGGTTTGGAAGGATCCACTTCAAACTTCATTTCGCCCAAGGTACCTGTACCAGTGTTTTCACCAACATTGGAAGATGAGGTAGGCAATGATCCAGGCATGGGGCTAGCGCTACTGCTCGCGACTTCCGGCGCAGCATCACCCAATCTCTGACCACCACCTTCAAACGCCTTCATCTTTTTCTTCGGAGCTACATAGTCCTCCCTTCTCCTCTGATGAACCTCCACATTCACTCTTTGATCGAAAGGCACACCGAATGCAGCTGAAGGAGCACGGCCCTCTTCCAATGCTTGGAGAAGGTGCCTGTTCTGGGGCTCATCGTAGGCGAGCAAAGGGCCGTCTTCAATAGAGAAGCCGTTTCGCCAGAAAGTGAGGCTACGGTGAACAACAGTCTCCCCATTCTCATCTGTGGAGATTCGAGAAGGATCGATGTGGTCAATGTTGCTAGGACCGGGTGAAAGAGCAGAAGGAGGTATGCCAGATCGACCAGTCATCTGATTCATGAGGTGCTCCATCAATCCAGGGGGAATAGCCCCCAGCCCACCGAAACCTCCCGGCATCCCGCCGGTCTGAACAGAAGGTCCGGAAGATTGGGGAGGTTGCTCAGAGGCAATGGAAGTTGAGGGAGTTTCGTCAGAGCCGAGAGTGTTACCTGCTCCGCCAAAGAAGGCCGAACGACTGGACGGCTCAGCAGGCTCATTCGATCGCGGAGGCGGCGCACCGTTCCTATGACTATGAGCCCACTGTCTGTGAATACAGACATATCACTTACCTACTAGCAGCCTTCAAGATCTTATCCACCAAAGAGTTGCCAGACCCTGGAGCATCATCAGGATTCTGGACGGCTAACCCACTATTCTTGCCTCCACCGGTGAAGAGCTCTTCGGGGTCCTTGTCATCATCGCCTCGGTCATTATCATTGTGTTGAATACGTCCAAATTGAGATCTTTGAGGTTGACCCCATCCGGCGGGAAGGGTGTCTTGGACCGGGGCACCGGAAAGGGTGCGAGCACCAGAGGCTTCGCCGGTAGTGGCCAGACTAGGAGCTTCATTATCAGAGAAGTCGTCCGCTGCTCCAGCGGCATCAGCAGCATCCTGGGCAGTCAAATAGTCCTGCACTGCAGCCTTTAACCTCGGTCAGTTTGTTCCGCGAGACTATAAAACGTTACGCACCTCGAGACTGCCACTGGACCCAAGCCAGTGGACAGCTTCATCCTCCGACGCCTGTGTAATGGCAGTGAACTGGGAGATATCTATAGCTCAATCAGACCTAAATCATTCCTATCCTTTTTCACGTACCTTGAGCTGACGGAGCCATTGTGCACAAATTTAGATGCAAATGAAAATGGAGTTGAAAATGTATTCTCTCTATACAGGATGCTTGCTTCGCCCGATGGACGATGACCTCAGCGTTCAACGGAACTTTTTTTTTTTAATTCGAATATTTTTAATTTTCAATAACTCTTTCTTTCGTTTGTTGCCGCCAGCATCTCCTCTTTCCACAAATAAATCATATACTTCTTCGACGTATAACCATGTCTGAGCCCCCTGCTAAAAGGTCAAAGATGGACTCTACTGCAACTTCCGAAAACAATCCCTACCTGTGCGTATTTTATCTGTAGTTGAAGAACGAGCTGATGTCGGGAACAGCGCCCACAGGAATGAGGGCCCTTCATACGGAGGAATGACCAACGGCGCCAGCGGTGTGACTGGCGCTATCGACCGGAATGAACACCCATTAAACGGAATGGTTCCTAGAAAAGTTACCGTTGACCAGGCTAAGAAGATCATGGTTAGTCCAGTTGGGTATCATTGCAAAGTGTCAATAGCTGATGTGTCATAGGATGGCGATGTCAACCCTTTCAGGAATCTCGCTTCTTGGTCCAACACCTACAAGAGAATCTTGGAGCAGCGAAAGGGTCTACCCGTCTACCAGAAGATGCAGGAGTTCCTTACAGTCTTCAACGAGAACCAGATTGTAGTTATGGAAGGCCAGACCGGTTCCGGAAAGACTACGCAGATTCCTCAGTTCGTCTGTTATTCTGATCTGCCGATGCTGAGGGGCAAGATGGTCGCCTGTACTCAACCTCGACGAGTAGCTGCTATGAGTGTTGCTAAGCGAGTCGCCGATGAAATGGATGGTGAGTTTCCTCTGTCAGCATGGCTGGACAGAACTGACGTGTTTTAGTGCAATTGGGAAAGCAGGTCGGTTACTCTATTCGATTTGAAGATATGACCGAACCTGGGACTACCTTCCTTAAGTACATGACCGATGGTATGCTCCTCCGAGAAGCCATGAACGACCCCTTGCTCGAGCGATACTCAACAGTTATTTTGGACGAAGCGCACGAGCGTACATTGGCCACGGATATCTTGATGGGCCTCTTGAAAGACATTGCAAAGAGACGACCAGACTTGAAAATCATTGTAATGTCTGCTACTCTTGATGTTGCAAAGTTTCAAAAGTACTTCGGAGACACCAACCCCACCGGCCTCGCCCCTGTCGTCAAAGTTTCTGGTCGAACTTTCCCCGTCGAAACTTTTTTCACACAAGAGCCCGAAAACGATTATGTCGAAGCTGCTATCCGAACAGTTCTTTTCATTCATCAAGCAGAGGATGAAGGAGATGTTTTGCTGTTCTTAACTGGTGAAGAGGAAATCGAAGATGCTTGCCGAAAAATCAGAGCCGAGGGCGAAGAGCTTGCCAATAAGGGCATGGCTGGTCCTTTGTTGGTTGTCCCTCTGTACTCTTCCCTTCCCCCTCATCAACAACAGCGAATTTTCGACGCTGCTCCTCCTGCGCGCAAGGATGGTCTCCCGGGACGAAAGGTCGTCGTTTCCACCAACATTGCCGAAACCTCCCTCACCATCGACGGTATCGTTTACGTCGTTGATCCCGGTTTCTGCAAGCAAAAAGTCTACAACCCTCGTATCCGAGTGGAGTCCTTGTTAGTCACCCCTATATCGAAGGCGTCAGCGATGCAGCGTGCTGGTCGTGCTGGTCGTACAAGGCCTGGCAAGTGTTTCAGGTTGTACACGGAGAGGGACTTTGTCAAAGAGTTGGAGGAGCAGACCCACCCGGAAATATTGAGGAGCAATTTGGCAAACACAGTTTTGGAATTGATCAAGCTCGGTATCAAGGATCTTGTCCACTTTGACTACATGGGTAAGTTCCTCTTCTGTTCCCTCGTCTGAGCATTTACTGATTTGCTCTGTAGACGCTCCTGCACCGGAGACTATCATGCGTGCTCTTGAGCTGTTGCATTATCTTGCTGCTCTCGACGATGACGGCAACCTCACCCCTCTCGGTTCTATCATGGCCGAATTCCCTCTCGATCCTCAGTTGGCCAAGATGCTCATCGTCTCTCCCGAATTCGGCTGCTCCAACGAGATCCTCTCTCTCACCGCCATGCTTTCAGTCCCCAACGTCTTCATGCGTCCCGCCTCTCAACGAAAAGAAGCTGACTTAGCTAAGGCCCAATTCACCCACCCAGACGGCGATCACCTTACCATGCTTAACGTTTACCACGCCTACAAGTCTAATGAGGGCGATGCGAAGAACTGGTGTTGGCAAAACTACCTTAACCAACGAAGTCTTGCCCAGGCAGACAACGTTCGAACACAGTTGAAGCGAGCGATGGAGAAGTTTGACCTGGAGTTGTGCAGTACGGCATGGGAGGACAGGAACTATTGGAACAACATCCGTCAGGCGTTAACTTGTGGCTTCTTCATGCATGTGGCGCATAAGGAGGGTGAAAAGGGTAGCTATATGACTGTTAAGGACAACCAGGTAAGTCCGCGTGCTCTGTGGCGATTCAGTTCTGACAATTTTGTAGGTTGTACGACTGCATCTTTCTTGCGGCTTAGACACTACACCTGAATGGGTCATCTACAACGAATTTGTCTTGACCACTGCCAACGTGAGTAACTCATTGCCTATCTCTGGGATCACTTTGTCTGATATTTCCTGTAGTTCATTCGTACAGTAACTGAAGTTCGCCCCGAATGGCTTCTCGAATACGCTCCTCAATACTTTGACCCTGAGACATTCCCCGCCAACAGCGAAACCCGACGGGCGTTGCAGCGAGTGTTAGACAGGAAGTTGGGCAAGATTTCTAGTAGCAAGCACGGAAAGGATGGCAAGGACAAGAAGGACAAGAAGAAGAAGAGGAAGGCCGAATGATGGCGTACTATTTGTTGTCTATAGATGCGGTATTGTAGATGACTCTTGGGATTTAGACAGAGATGCATTTCATCTCAAACATTGACATACTTGGTTCCCACTCATGCGTTATCTTAAATTTCACCCTCCTCGATCTCCTCATCATCTCTGTCTTTCCTATGGGCCGCTGACGAAGCAGACGACAACCTCCGCCGTTTATGCTCCCGATCTTCACCTTGCTCCCCGCCATGTTTCCTCTCCCTTTCTCTATCCCTATCCCTTTTGTCGCTGCGGTCTCTTTCCTTGTCCCTCTCCCTCTCACGGTCTCTGTCACGCCTATCGCCTCGGTCACGGTCCCGATCATCTCGCCTTGATGACTTGTAGTCTCGATCCCTGTCCTTCTCCCTCTCACGATCACTTCGGCGGGACTTGACATCGTCATCGACATCCATAGCGTCGTCCTTGGAGTACCGACGGTCTCCGGAGCGGTGAGAGTCTCGGTACGATTCACCTCGGTCACGGTAGTCTCGCTTGGAAGATTCGGCTTCAGCGAGCTTCTCCTGTGAGTCGTCATGACATTAGCGTATTGGCAGATGATAGATTTGTGAGGACGGACTTTCTGGCGCTTGATAAATTTCTCATAGGCGGACTTTCGATCCTCTTCTTCCTCTATTTCCTTAAACTCTTCAAGGTCCTTCATATGGGGCACGGCCTATAAACTTCATCAGTTTACTGTTGCCGTATAGCAGAGGGAATGATTTACCTGCTCATAGGTCATGTCCAATTCAATAGCATCGACCTTCTTGAGTGCATAACGAAGGTCTTCGATGCGTCGTCGCTTTCGACGTTCAACTCGACGAGTTTCTTCGTCGGCAATCTGCTTAAGGCGAGAGTGCGTCTGCAGCTTATGTGAGCCTTTGATTTGCAAAGTTGACGAGTAAAGTAGGCATACAAGATTATAAACCTCTTTCCTCAACTTCTCGCCGATCTGAGTGTCCATATGCACCTCCCTGCACCATTGCTCCAGCTCTTCCCAGCTCGTCTCAAGAGTAATTTTTTTATTGACCTTACCCAAAGCATTGTTGATCTTCTCAGCAGCACGCTCGACCTCTTCACTGATATCGTCTACCGCGTCCATCCAAAGCTCAAGAGGGCTAGAGCCAGATAAACCGAGAAGGGCGATATAGCGTTCGTCGTTCTTGATTTTCGGGTAGGTGTCTTTGAATTTGGAGGTTCGAGTAAGCTCGCCATTATGATCCAGTTCTTTGAGCAACGCTTTGAAGCCCTCTCGCGCCTTTCGAGCGTTTCTCGTTGCCTCAATCTTGAGTTTCCTAGACTCCTCTTTATGCTCCTGCTCGAGCTTGTACGCGTAATCCTCGTAGACTTTAATCATATCAAGAACTTCAACCTTCTGAAGGTCCTTGTCGGAACGGAAGGCCGGAGAGGAGATGATTTGATCATGCGCGGCTCGCCAGCGAGTCGAAACAGAAATATCGAGGGTAGGAAGCAAAGCAGTAAGAGTTGTAATGTTACGATCACGAAGTTCCCTTTCAGCAGTCTATTTGGTTTTTTTGTGAGCAAAACTTTTTGTACGCGAATATGAAGACTTCACCTCTTCATCCCGTCTCAACTTTGAAGTGTACTCGTCCAAAAGCAACATCCTCTCTTCAGGGAAGGCCTCTTGCCAATATCTGTCTCTTCCAAACGCCTTGTCTGCCGTTTTTATTGTGGAATAACTCTTAATTACTCCACTCTTGGCGAACATCTTATGGAAAACAGGTCGAAGGCGAGAGATACGTGCGCCCTTGGCCGCGCGACGTTCGTCAAGGATTCCATTGGTATACTAAATAGACGTTAGCATTTAACGGATGCAGCATTAGAGATTTTACCTTTTCAAACGCCGCCTTCTTTTCGGCGAGCGTATCCAAAGCGTTATAGAGAGGATCCAAGACGATTACCCTCATCGCAATGTCCCATGTATGGGTTTCATTGATGCCCGCCTTCTTCAGAAGGTGGATGAAAGCTGCTTCCGACTCCTCCTTGGTTTCGAATCCACCGGGAGGCATGGTGATAACCGGGAGATCGTCATTCTGTGGTTTGAGAGGGGTCTCGGGTACACTTGCAGGTGTCGCTGTGCTAGGTTTGTAGAGAGCAATGGCATTTGCCGCAGAAGCGCGCAGTTCGCGGATGTCGTCAGGTGTCGGAGAACGGGACTCTCTAGGGCTAGGAGTGGGACTAGCAATCCCTTGCTCTTTCCTCCTTTGCCTCTCTGCCTTTCTGGCCTCTTCTTCTTCAATTTGTTTCTTCAATTCAACAAGTTCAGGCGGCAAGTCCCATTTAGTCTCCTTTGTGACAGTGTTGACATAGTAAGGTCGATTGTTAGAGGCATATTGTTTCCATTGGGTCTTTGAAAGGGCTTTTTCGAATGGCGTCTTGAGTTCGTCCGGCTTCTCCCAGACGGATTGCTTGGTTACGGCATGCGACCAGTAAACTCGACCTTGAGCATTTTTGTACTCACTCTGCGAAGAGTAAGCGATAAACGTGAGCAGAGGGCAATCAACTCACCCAAAGAGACTTTTCTTCTCCCGACATCCCGTATATCGCTGTTCCTCCTTAATATTTTCAAAACGTAGAAATGGAAAGAAATCGATGACTTGGTCAAAGATGGTAGACGAAGACGTTCGTTCGATCTTCTTTCTTCTTGCTGCTCGTAGCAGGGTGGAAATCGCCGCTTTGGACTGGATGAAATACTATGGAGACTGAACGCGACTCCACTCCCTCCGTCATACCCAGAAGAAGCAAACGAACTCCTCGCTCGTCTTACACTTTCGTTGGCATGTCGTACATATGTATGTACCAGCTACGGCTTCGTTATTATCAACGTCAACCAGCCTTCAACTCAAAAATTACCACACGCCCAAACTCATGAAAGCATAAGGCTTCTATTCCAATCGAAGTTCACCATTTCCTTCCCTCCGAGATGCGTGACTTCCTCTGGGAGCAGTGTCAAGGGGCTACCTCTTCTGGCGATTGCCTTCAACAGGTCAGAGTTTTAAATGATCTGTTGTCCTCTCTCAGCATCTTTTCATCTTCTCCAAACGCTGTTCTCTTCCGGCATTGGCCTGACGACCTTATCTACGGGGACCCCAGACCATTTGAGGACTCTAACCTGTTGAAGGCTATCACCAGGAGAAGTAGCCCCTTGACAAGCAGAAACCTGTTTCTTAGGTCATGTTGATCCATAAGATGCGCTGTAAGTTTTTTTGTACATTCATCATAAACTGGCAATGTCTCTTCTCCAATTAATTGCACGTTCTTTGACTGGCGAGTGAGAGGAAATATCGCTCTGTCGATTTTGAGGTCCTGAGGGGGGATATCTCCCGCAAAATGGTGATGAACATAAGGCCATTCATAGTTAGCAGCAGACTCGCCTGATGTTTAATTTTACTGTGGATTAATGTACAAGCCTGACTGAACGGGGTGCGAATTATTCGCGAGGAAGGTGCTTAGACATAACTCAGACATTTTTAATATGGGAAAACGAGTTACTAAAGTGTGACTACCAGCTATTCACTGTCTGGGTTCAATACATGATCAGTCACCTTCGAGTAAACAAAACAAGTTCACCTGTTTAAAGCAGAATCTGGAGACTTGAAAATAATTCTCTCCAAACCAACGGTTCATATTTCTCTGAAGTCTTGGATATCCTTTCTCTGCTTGGATCATCATGCCCGCGCATCTACCAGTGTCGCAAAAAGGGACGAGTGAGCCTAACCTCTTGTTTGATAAACTCTGGAGTCTAATATCGCAAGCTCGAATGATGCGCTCCGTCAGATGATATGCGAGTAAAGTTCGATGAGAAAGGCAACAAAATGGTCCGGCCGCGTACCTGCGTCTCTGTTGCATATGGTGCCGACAGACGACGCCACAACTCTCGACCAATTAACATTGTCCTTGATGATGTAAGTGCCATCAGAGTCGTGAGTGGCGTTCTTCTACATCTATTCCTTCTAATAAGCGGACTCGATGATTGTGTATGACTTTTACATTATCTGAACCCATGTACTTTTTCATGACCAGGTGTACAACTAGCTATTAAGCTGCAAAACCGGTGAGAGCTTGATACATACGTTCAGATGGTAGACAGAGAGGGACGTTGTTGACATACACTGCTGCATGGACCAGTACGTACTAATATATACAGAAGTTTTAAAACCCGAAAAGATCCTTTACACAAGTACTCTGAATCCACTCTTGCCTCCTTTTTGTTTTGATTCAAACCAACGCTTACGAAGGGATAGCGCACTTGGCACCGACGTTGATCTGGACAGCCTTGATTTCGGTGTAGTTCTCGAGAGCGTACTCTCCCAGTTCTCGACCGAGACCGGACTGCTTGAAACCACCGAACGGCACTTGGGGGTGAAGCTCATTGTAGCAGTTGACCCAGACGGTACCAGCCTTGAGCTTGCCGGCGACTCGGCTGGCTCGAGCGATATTGGAAGTGAAGACAGCGGAAGCAAGACCGTAGACAGAGTCGTTGGCGGCTTCAAGAGCCTCCTCCTCGGTCTCAAAGGGAGTGACAACGACCACAGGGCCGAAGATCTCCTCCTTCACGATCTTCATGTTGGCGGTGACGTCGCCGAAAACAGTCTAATAGAAGGAAAAAGAATCAAATGTTAGCATGCAGTGCAATCGACCAAAAGAAGTTGTATGATTATGGGCGCGGGGTAACATTGAACCGAAGTCCGGAATCGATGAATACCTCGGGCACCGGTCGGCATTGTACCGTTCGGCATAATACAATGCCGCCCGATAGCATGGATGGAATGCGACTTACAGGCTCAATGAAGTAACCCTTGTCACCGTGTCGCTTGCCACCAGTGATGACAGTAGCACCCTCCTGTTTGCCGTGGTCGACATAGCTCATGATTCGCTCAGCCTGAATCTGAGAAACCTGAGGACCCTGGTAGGTGTTGGGGTCGAAGGGGTCTCCGACCTTGAGCTTGGAGGTTTGCTCCTTGAAGGCCTTGACAAACTTATCATAGATAGGCTTCTGGACGTAGATTCGAGAACCGGCACACTATGATTGGTCAGCATGAAATTCAGTGTTCAAATCAAAAGCTACTCACGCAAGTCTGACCGTGGTTGAAGAAGATACCCTGAGCGGAATACTTGACAGCTTCCTCGAAGTCGGCGTCCTCAAAGATGATGTTGGCGCTCTTACCACCGAGCTCAAGGGTGACCTTCTTGATGTTGGACTTGGAAGCCTCCTCCATAACCTTTCGGCCGACGGCGGTGGAACCAGTGAAAGCGACCTTGTCGATGGCGGGGTGACTAGCAAGAGCATTACCGACAGTCTGACCGTAACTAGCAAGGAGTCAGAATGGGGAGATCAATTAATTGTAAAGTCTACTTACCCAACAACAACGTTAATAACACCCTTGGGGAGACCAGCCTCATTGAAGAGCTTAGTCATGTACATGGCAGTCAAAGGAGTAAGCTCTGAAGGCTTGATAACGACAGTGTTACCAGCAGCAAGAGCCGGAGCAATCTTCCACGAGAACATGAGAAGAGGGAAGTTCCAGGGGATAATTTGACCGCAAACACCGACAGGTTCATGGAGGGTGTAGGTGAGCTTAGAAGAAGAGGTCTGGGAGAAAGTTAGTCAGCGATTATGTCGTATAATATCAAAGTCTTGCTCACCTCAATAACCTTGCCGTGGATCTTGTCCGCCCATCCACCGTAGTACCTAAATGTTCTGGCAGATTCGATAACGTCGAAGGCCTTGGCAGCGCCGAAAGTTTTGCCGTTGTCGAGAGCTTCAAGAGAAGCAAGGATATCAAGGTCCCGCTCCATCAACTCGGCAATCTTGATGAGGTACTCTCCTCGTTTGAAACCGGGGATGCTGAGACCCCAAGAGTTGTTGAAAGCATTGTGGGCAGCCTCGACAGCCTTGTTAACGTCGGCCTCCAAACCCTCGGGAATTTTGGTAAGGACCTCGCCCGTAGTGGGATTGTAAACGCTGAGACGACATTAGACACTGTAGATTGCAATGGGCAAGAAACACGAGCTCACTCAATGGTCTTGGCGTTCTTGTCGGCGGAAGTGGACCATTCGCCGTTGATATAAATACCGGTAGGGACCTCGACCTTGCCCTTATAGCCGGCGTGGTTGAATTCGTGAGTGAATGTGGGAGCCATCTTGATAATTAACTTGTGTGCGTTAAAGTAATAAATAACACAGACAGATAGGGTTAGGGAGGAGATGGGGATGTGTCAATCAAGGCTATATATACTAATTCGTGCCGCAAAAGAAGACAGTTCGGTTTTAATGAGGTTGCCGGTAACCTGGTAGATTATGCATTGGTCATTTGAGGTGCAATACCGGCCCGGGAATTGAGAAAGGCCCAGTGAGGACCCTGAGCCCCATACAAAATGGTTCCGCAACCTCCACCTCCACCTTCTTTCGGGTAATCTAATGTCCCGAAGGCGCGTATGTTCTTTTCGCTCAGCCACATCCCCAATTCCGCCACTTTCAGTTGCTGGCTCGCATTTACTTGGGGGATCTTTAATTAGATAAGCCTCCACCGCCAAATGCTCGCCATCGTAATATTATGCTGATCTTGATGATGTGGCTCTGTTGAAAAGCGTTTTCCGACTGCTGCTCTTTAATGCCGAATCTGGTCGGTACTTACCATCTTCCATATAAGCGTTATCTAATAGAGCCAGCCAGCCGACAGCGTATCACTGCAGATATGCCCGTGGACTAGCGGGGGATTGTCATCCAGTTCCCCATAATACGCTAATTCCGCTAAAACGCCACTCATAATTACCACCTACCCCCTAATACATATCATATAGAGCCAGAACGTGCATTTTTATCATGCATGCTTCCATCTCCTGGGTGGCGTTACCATTACATGAATAACCGGAGACGTGGTCAACCCCGAGCGTGAGACTGATGAAATCAATGCAACAACCCTTGAAGGCGATGAGGAAATTCGAAAGATGTGAGGACTTCTGAACTATTCTTCTCCTTCTCCCAAGTGCAGAGTGCCGAAGACCCCTCACCGGGCCCCGATGACGAGTCCAAATCTACTGACTAAGAATACTGCTACTGAGGATAGAGAAGAAAGAGCGCGCGGCCCATACGTATGATGCTGCATTGTACTTACACCTCATACATGATGGCGTCAAGGGTGGCTCCTCCGAACTCGTAGCTGGGGGTTTAAGCCCTCATGATAATAAAGGAATTAAATTATATGACATATTTCCAGTGGTTCTTCTCCCCTTTTTGTCCTGCGCTGATGATGGCAATGCATCCTCAACAAGCGCTGACAATAGCCATTGCAAATCAAGGATCTCGACTGCACTCCCGTCTAAAGCTATGTTTAACAGCAACAGTATGACTCCCCCATTGACGGTTAAAGGCATTGAAATATTGGCCTTGACCTTATGCACTAGCTACGAGTGTCTACAGCTTGCGCAGGCATCGCATCAGTATGGTCCAGCCAGCAACGGCAGGGAGACCATCATATTGACCCATTCTGCAAACTCCTTATTGGATTGCGGCTCGTCTGTAATCTTCTTGAGGTAGTGTTCATAAGCCGGGGAAAGCTTCCCTTTCTCCGCTTCCAAACGGCGGACCTCCTCTGTCTCATCAGAACTGTTTGTGCCAAAGTTTGCGGAAGTTAATTTGGTAGGACATAACCTTATGAGTTTCATCAGTTCCCATGTTGTATAATTGATTGTGTTCATTGTAATGTTGAATACCCACTCTTCTTCAGTATCCGTAATCATTGCCAACACTTTGCACCATTCCAAGATGGATTCGACCTTCGCTTCTATGTTCTTCCAGCCGTCTATCCCATTTTTCTTTGGACGCGGGGACGAGATCAAACGTCAAGTCATGAACCGGGTATACATATACCATATCCCGAATACTGGCGTTGCGCACTATGAGGTGGAAGGGACGCAAGGCCTCTACTAGATCAAAGGTAAAATGAAGAGGTTCACGGGCGACTGACTCAGACAGGTCGTCTGGAATATGTAGACAGAGGCTTCCGAAAGATTGCCACGCATCTTCGAACGCCATCAATGGTGGAAGCCATCGTGCAGCCTCCTCCAGGAGGTTTCGTATGAGCTCTCCTCCCAATGAAACGCCTGTCATGTCTTGAAAGAGCTTGGAATCAGGACGAGAGATGAGCTCAAACCGACCCACCGGTATGGTATAGGTCCCAAAAGTGTCAGCCTCTCGGGCGAAACTTTCTAATGCATCTGTCATCCTGAGAAGGGCATTGGCAGTCTGTATCCAAAGGCAATGACACCGCTTCAATAGCATAATTTTGAGCGCCGGGATGACACTTGAAGAACGGAATATTTCCATCCGTCATCCCTGTGAACGCTGGAAACTCAGTAAAACTTTCGTAAGATTTGCATATTATTACGAGGTAGAGCGGGTTCGAACCGCCTTAACCCTCCTTGACAAAGAGGTTCATTGCCAATTATGATACTACCTCACATACTTTTATTAATTATATACTTTAAAGGGGAGTAAATATTAATTATGTTATATTAAATACAATATAGTAGTTGTGTTACTGATACATGTAGATCTGTTAGTAGAATATTTGGCATAATACCTAGTACTACAGCTACAATAAGCATAGGAGCTAGAAGCATAAATTCTCGTCGTGACATATCCTTAGGGTATGTTAGATACTTTGAGAATGAACCAAATGCTAGTAAAGCAATCCTCATCCTTCCATTCTTTGGAAAACGTGGACTGTTTCATGTCTCCCCCGAGAGATGCTGGTTTCTGGTTATCACGAGCATCTGCCATGCCCTCGAATACGGCCTCAACGCTTCCATCGTGAAAGAGTAAATTTTTGGTGCAATTGGTACATGTGAATTTCGTAAATCTTGGGTGATAGACGAAGAATAGTGGTGAAGTGCGAGCAACAACATCTCCTCACAAGGTAACGGAAGATGAGTTTAGTCACTTCAGGCGGGAAAGGTGAGAGAGTGAGGATATTGTCAGATGGTAAGGGGCTTGCCGGATTGACACAAGGGCTGGACATTTCGCCAGAAGGCATGTGTCAATGTGGGTCAACGAGAGTAAATAGATGCAATAATTCGGATAGATGATTAGGGGGCGTGCTGATGATTTTTGGCGTCGAGGCTCTGTAGGTATTCGGCAAGCCCGGGAAACGCACTGCAGATGTTGATTGCGGATGATTGAATTGGATAATTGAAGCCGGCGTGTATCAAATGGGAACATATTGTTGTCAGGAAGATGGAAACAAATGTGACTGACCTATTGCGTTTCAAGCACACTTTTCTCCTAACTCATTGGAGCGGGTGGAGAACTGTGACATAAATCTCTCCCCAAAACTAAGATGTCGGCTTACAATTGAACAACACAGATAAGTCATGCTGCATAAAAAAAAATGTCCATGCTACTCGTTTCATCTTTTCCAAACGATCATGGTCGTCATGAGTGTGTCCTGACCTCAGTATGTTCAGCGGACAATTATTGGGAAAGGTCTCTTGAATCGAATGGTGTTATTATGCATGCAATGATCCTGCAAGTCATCTACAGTCCACCCCTGGCGCCCCTCCTAGCCATCTACGTTCCATCAGCATATGCACAGCAGCGATCAGAAGAGAGAGAAAGGAAACTCACCTCAACAACCTTCCAGCCGCCAGTCAACTCATTGTCCAACTCTGACTCCAACCTCGTAACCACCATCGCGTACCTGCACTGCTCGACATCATCCTCTGATCCAACAACAACCTTTCCGGTCTTGGCTGATCGGAAGAGGAGTTGTTCTTGGGTGGCAAAGGTAATGACGAACACTGGGATGTTGTTCTCGAGCATTTTGCCGTGAGCAATGTCAACGTGCTTGATGTCGAGGATCTTAGAGTCGGAAACAAGGCCCTGCTTGATGAACTGGCCCATGGTCGCCCAAAGGACGTTAAAGGTCTATAGAGTGTCAGTCTGGTTGTGTATCAACAGAGTTTTTTGACTGACAGCTTCACCGCACCAAGCCTTCAAGCTTTCTCTATCTGCACTCAAATACGCATCGACAACTTCAGGTACAATGTACTCTCTCAACTCCCCAGTCCACCTGTCCATCCTAAAGTTGGGGTCTAAAGCCTTCATGGCACGGATGACCTGTGCGGTTTCGTTTTCTTCGAACAAAGAGCCGACCTTAGTACCAATCGTTCGAATGACAGAAACGAAGGGAGAGTCAGACTCGTAGTAGTTCTCCATCATACGTTGATAGGTGGGGGATTCCTTGATAAACGCAAGACGGGAGACGGACTCGGGCTTGTCGGAGAGAACAAGAGCCTCACCAGCTCTACAGCGGGATCAGCTGATGTCGATATATGAAAAGCACTCAACTCACTCAGGATTCTCCTCGACCCTCTTGACGGCAGTCCTTCCAGCTTTCTTAGCTCTCATCTCCCTCTTCCTTCTCCTAGCCTCCTTTTCTTCGTAACCACCATATCTACTCCCAACACCACTCTCATCTTCAAAGGCTTCTTCGATACTCTCCGCCATCAACTTGTACGCCTTTGTGTCTCTAATGGGCGCAGTAGCGCTAGAGGCGGCAGAAACAAAACGGTTGGTAGCGGCAGAGATGGCCTTGAGAACTTCGGAATCGGCGAGAGCGTGCTGGACAGCGTCGTGCACGGAGATACCAGCCTTTTGAAGATCACCGACTGCAGATTGAATTCGAGGGTTGTTTTTAATCAAGTTGGTGAGCTAGACAAAATCAGCAATTGCGTGTGGATTATCTATTCAACCTGCTCACCCTGGTCTTCTCATATACATCCTTGGCCCTCTTCATAGCAGCACTGTCGGCGAACTTGTCAACATCACCTTGCAACTGCTTGACATTGTCCTGCCACCCCTTGTTCTTCTCAATCTCCTCCTTTAAGACTTGGGTAAAGACGGCCCAGGGAGATCGAGGGGTGATTGGCTCATCGTTGGTTGACTTCTTCTTTTGTGATTGTTGTTCAGACTTTTTTGACTCGTCCAAGAGACGGGCCGTAGATGAGATGGGACGGAGCGACTGGGGAGGGAGGAATCGGCGAGCGGGCAGTTGTTGTTGTCGGAGTCGAAGAGCGCGAAGGAAGACTGGTCGAGAGTGCATTTTGTGCTTTTTTTTTTATACGAAGATGTAGAAATATGATGTTTTTACAAGTATACGACAATTTGCCTCCCATACGACTTTTCGCGCAATCAATTCTATCGGACTCTGTCGGCAATTGCGTGTCCACCATGTCCAGTTAACCTCGGCCAAAACGGACATTTTAGCCCTGTGTCCGGATTCAAAGGTCCGTCCCCCGCGATGTGTCCGGTACGACTCTGCGATTCCACTCGTCCTATTTACCACGCTCGCGACTCTACTGCTCGATACATTGAGATCGCTCACAACTTTCTCAATAAAAGAGCAATGGCAGAAGACAAGGCCAAAGAAGAAAGGGCAAAACAGGCAGAGAGAGCGAGGAAGTTGGTACGTAATACAGTTCACAACAGCGGTTTGAACTACAGCTCACACACCGTAGCTCGCTCAGAGAAAGAAGAAGAAGGCAGCAGAGGCTGGCACAGCGTCGGAATCTCAGACACCTGCTTCAGCAGATACTCTTGCTTTCACATCAACAAGGACAAGCTTGGATGATGCGCAGCCAGAGAGTGAGAAATCCAAGAAGGCTGACGCTAAAGACCAAGGAATTAAATCAGTCGATGTAAATGAAGAGACTGAAGTGGTAGAGGAAGAAACACCGCAAGAGACGGATATGAAAGAAGAGCCGCAACCAATAGCTCGCGTCGGAGAAGCTGCTGCACCGAACCAGGAAACGCCCGATAGACCGATGGCTTTAGAAGAAGAAACGTCTATGCCAGAACCGCCCAAGGAGTCGAAGAAGAGCAAGAAGAAGGCTGCTAAGAAAGAAAAACAAGAGGCTGCTAAAGCTGCCTCAGAAGCGGAAGCAGAAACCAAAATCGAGGTAGATGAGGGGACTGAGAGAGCGACCGAAGACATTGCCCAGGTGGAGCAACCTCCCGCCGGGAGCTCGCAGGATGAGACCAGGGCAACTGAGACGCCGGAAACCGTGAAATCAACACCCGAGGCTTCAAGTCTTGAACTTAAACCTCAACTTAAAGCACATGGGACTGCCAAACACACAGAGGAAACCTCCAACGACTCCTTGGCTAATCTTCAAGAAACTGTATCCCTTCTCCTCAACGAACGATCTGAACTCCAATCCCAGCTATCCTCCCTTCGCTCTGAGTTTGAAACGGCCCAGGGAGACACGAAGCTCTTGGAACAAGGGCGAGAGTTAATAAAGGGTCTGGAGGAGGAGAAACGATCACTAGAATTTCAATTGAACGAGGCGCAGGATAAGGCGGCCAGAATCGAGGGTTTGGAAAGGCAAGTGAAGAGCACTGAAAATGAGTTAGAGGGGGTGAAGAAGACGAAGGAATATCTGCAGGAAGAAAAGGAACGATTGGAGTCGGAACTTGTGGTGCAACGAGATGCTGAGAAAGAAAGAGTTGTAGAACTGGAAAAGGCCGTTGAAAGGTCAAGGGAAAGGGAAGGTGGTCTTGAAGCTGAAATCAGGAGGTTACGGCAGGTGTGTCCATTCTTTAACATTCGCAATTTTACCCACAGGCTGATCTGTCAATGACAGAGTCATAACGAACTTTCAAACAACCTTTCCAATCTAGCCGCTGACCTTGACTCCCTTCGGTCTTCTTCAGCTCTTACAGAGTCGACTCTTGCGGATCTCCAAGCCGCCCACACCACTCTCCGATCTGTCCATGATCAGCTCAATAGCGACCACTCCACCCTCAAAGACGAACATTCGCAACTATCTTCCAAACATTCTTTACTTCAAGATACGCATTCCTCTACAAACACCGCTCTTAAGTCTCTCCAGGACACACATACCTCTTTGCAATCCGAGCTTGAATCCATCAAATCCAAATTAAATAACGCCACGAAACGCGCAGACACCGCCGAGAAGCGGAAGGCGGCTTTGCAAAATGATAACGAGGAATTATTTAAGCAGCTTGAGGAGGTGCGGGAGAAGGTGGTGCAAGCAATGGAAGAGAAGGCAGTGTTGGCTAGCGAGGTGGAAGAATGGGAGATGAAGGGCAAAGGATGGGAAAGGACGAAGGCGGAGATGGAGAAGGTTCTAGAAGTGAAAGATGCTGAAGCTATGGTATGTCGAAACGGGCGTCAGGGATTAATAGGCGCTGACTGTTTATAGGACCTTCACGACCAAGTGTCATCACTTGCAGAAGAAAACTCTTCCAGAGCCGAACAAATCACTTCTCTCTCCTCCCAGCTTTCCAAGGCTCAAGAACAGATCTACTCCCTCCAATCATCCCTCCTTGCCTCACAAGCTGCTGCCATCCCTCTCCCCGCTTCCCCCTTAGCGTCCACCTCTGCCATTAGTCCCTCTCAGGAAAACCCCGACGCATTGAGTACCGCTGAAGCCGCCCATGCGCTGGAAGTGAGTAACCTCACAGCTGTCATCCGTAGCTTGGAAGACGGATTGTACAAGCGTGAAATGCGATTACATGAATTGGAGAGGCAGATAATGAACCTTTCTGGTCGACCTGCGACGTACAGGTCCACGAGCGGGGGCAGTAGTGGGACCAAGGGATACTTCTTCTCGCCGCCTGATCAAGAGCCATCAGCTCCCCAATCGCCAACTGTTGCTCCTAAGCCGAGGTTAAATCCTGTAGACGCCATCCTCCCTCCCTCAGTACGACATAAACGTCAGGTATCTCTCAATGCTCTGAAAGCGCGAATGGAGCCTAGCGTAAGCCTTAAAGGTGCTTCACCGCTGAGAGGTTCGCGGACGATAGCTGAGGTCAAAGAAGAAGCTAGTATTGGAGACGAAGGAAGGCGAGAAAGTGTGGACGGTAGGAGCGTTGGTGTGAGAAAACAATTCGGAGACGAGATCATGTTTTGCTGTCCTGCGTGTGATGGTGATCTCATCACACTTTAAATGATTTCACATATCGAAAATGATTAAAAATAACGCGTAAACAAAGAATGAAACATTACTTGGATTCATGAGTGGAAGAAAAGGGACGGAGGTATAGATTCACCCATGCATACATCATATACATATTTAGCAACAACATGGTCCTGTCCTTAGAATTAATGATTTGCTCTTTTCTAGTCATTGAGGTGATAAGAGGTGCTTAGCCCAAGAAGACTTGATCGTCAATTTCTATTCCAAACTCTTCCTTTGCCATTGCCTCAAACTGCGCCTGTATTCTATCTTCCCAGCTTCCTTTTTCTCGTGGGATAAGTTCTGTAGACAAGACGTTAGGTGGCTATTGTCCACACATCCCAGCAAAAAACCTGTGCTCACTCTGCTTCAAGGTTGTCAACCAGAACGCTATATTCACGATACTCAAAGTAAACCTAAAGACAAACGCATCCCATCTATCGCGCAACCACATTGTCAAACCGACGTTATGCAACGAACGCGAGTTGGTGAGGGAACGAGTATAGCCTATAGATGCCCACTTAGCGGTGAGATTGATTCGTGAGGAAGGGGAGCCGAGTATTTGGTTATTGGCCTGCATCATTCTCTGGCAGCGAGATAAGAAAATTAACTCCTGTGGATGGCCGTCAGACTGATTCAAATATTATTGTACTAAACTGACTCTTGGTATCAATTGCTCATTCTCTAACATTGTTTTCAGTCTTCGCTTCAGTTCTACCTGTTGTTGATACTTGTCCTCTTCCGTGGGTTTCGAATCATTTTTAGGTCTTGCCTTGTCTTTGCGCACTTGGAAAGGTCGAAGAAGAATAGCAGAGGCGAACCTGCAGACGAAAAGTTAAATCAGACTTACTAGTTCTAAGTTTAGTGGTGATCTTACAAGTTGGGATCGAGGGCGATACCCCATTTCTTCGCGATACTTTCTATTGTAGGGATATCAATGACGAAAAGGGACCTCCATAATCTGCAATAGTCCTCACGGAACTGCTGGGGCAGCTCAATGTACAGTCCATGATCTATCAAAACCTGGTCGAATTTTAGGTCAATGTTACGAACTTGGATTTAAAGACCAAGGATTACTTACTATTTGCGGTTTCCCTTTCTTGGTAGGATGAGGTCGTACCAGGATATTTCCTGGATGGGGGTCACAATGAACGAATCCCCACGAAAAAGTCATAGCCGACATTGTCGATATGGCTAAATCCATTACTTCGCGAAGATTTAGGCCCCAGTCTTCAAGCTGCTCCTTATCGTTCAAACTACATTATCTAGCGTCAGTCGCTCCCCGAACCAAAGCGAAAAGCCGACATACCGGCATCCGTCGACCCACTCCATAACCATCACACGATCACTTTCCTGGCAGCCCTCATCTTTCCCGTATACCCGAGGAACATATACATCGCCCCTGAGCTCCGTAGTACGTTCCAGAAACTCGGCACATCGCCTAGCGTTAGAAGCTTCGTGGATAAAGGAGGTCTCAAAACGCATCTGGTTGGAGACATATTTAGCCCTAGACAGACGTTAGCATGGGAACAACTACAGATGTGGCAGTTTACAGAAGCGCTTACACGAAATACACTATTCGTGGCATATCAGCTTATGTACACAAAGTTAAGGAGTTCAAGGACTTACTGGGCATATCAAACAGCTTCTCCGACAACCACATGAGCGATCTAGATATTTAGGACCTTCAGATATCTGCAAAGCTGTTTCCTCCCAGGTGATAGCTTACCTGTAGCTAAACAGATCCCATTCCATTTGCTTCGCGATGGCTGGCTTTTGCACCTTAACCGCCACCACCTTTCCTGGTCTTTCATCTCCCACCCCAGGTTTCAGTACTGCTTTATGAACTTGAGCCACTGATGCTGAAGCGAGAGGATCCCTTGAGAATTCTTGAAAGATATCTTCGGGTCTGACGCCCAAATCTTTCATGAATACCCCTACAACCTCGTCATACGACACTGCGGGCGCTCGATCGAAAACATGGCCAAAGGCTTCTCGGTAAGGTTTGGGAAGAAGAGCCGCTTGCAATCCAAGCGCTTGACCAAGTTTCAGATAAAGTCCTTGATTAATATCAATGACCCATCTTAAACGATTAGCCACCCGTGTATGAAGCGCTTCTATCTCATCTGCTTTGGAGGGGGCAAAATTGATTTTATCTATTGAGCAGTCAGTTTAGAAAGCCAACCAAGCATGTGAGAATTCTCTTGGCTATACTGACAGTCTAGTGTGCACAAAATACTGCAGCACAGTGTCAGAGGAGCTCTCAGAAACCAAGACAAAAAAGCACAAACCCGATATAACCAGTCCTCAAACTCCTGGTCAGAGCACTTGCGTTTACCTCCTTATCGTAAACATAAACCACACCTCCTCCAGCTCCTAAAATAGCCATTCTCCTAGCCCATATGGTAAATTTTGATTTCTCCTGTCCAGGTACTTGGCGTGTCGAAGTAGAAGATACCCGAGGAAAGCTGGCTCCAGGTCTAAAAGGGAACAATCGCCCTCCTCCGGCAACGGCCAAGCCGTTTGCAGGTACTGTTTGGCGTGGCAGTCTAGGTAACATCATCTGCACCTCCTTTTTCCGATTGCTCGTCTGCGAGCTCTTAAGGGGTTGGGAGATGTATCCGTCGACTGGCAGATGGGCGAAATGTCTCAAGAGAAGGCAAAGAAGATCGAGTTCGACCGGCGGTAATAAGTTAAACGATTCTCGGAATCTTGACGTCAGCGTTCTGCCTTATCAGTCCATCTCAATCGGTTCAAAAGTTTTTATGTATGAGAGTGTTTTCTCATACAACGAGTGCGCCCTCGAAGAAGGCAGAAAATGGCTCATATTCATGCAAAAGCCGCTAGGTAAACTTCGCGGGAAGAACAATTAAAAATATATGCAAACGAGTAGCACAGTATGAGGTGTTAAAAAAAGACAAAAAGAATTGTTGTATCTTAGCCTTCGACGGGGCTCGAACCCGTGATCGCCCGATATAAGCTTGTGAAAGCTTAAAAGTCGGACGCTGTAACCAACTCAGCTACGAAGGCTTTGATGTCCGTCATACCTATTACAGTACTATGTTGCTAGTTATGTCTGTCAAAACAACATTGTTCTGCTACCTAATTTATTGTGTCAACATCAGATCGTATACTACTACGCACGGTCCGACGTACATATATTGCAGATAGCTTTGCAATTTCTCCTTCTTGTCGCGAGCTGTCGCTGTTGCGTAATATCTCACCATTTCTTAGCTTCATCAAGACTATGCTTGATTACCACCATGATTGCAGCCAAACAAAAACACTGATAACATCGTAATCCGTTTCTTTACTAACTTGTAGACCTCGTCATACACAACATCCACACAACTTCGAATCAAACAACATGTCTGCAAGTGACTTAATGCATACCAGCAGCTAATTTAAGAAAATATAAGAACCGTTGGCCATGGGCCGCTATTCATCCGAGAAATTCTAGATAATTAAGGTATTCAAGGGGACTGATAGCAGTGGCTTGTTGCTTACCCCATTTTATCAACATCCTCGCATTATCCTGCTCTGTATACAATAAATACTCCCACACTCTTTACCAGGTCGTGGCGCCTGACGAAGGTAACTGCCTCATGTTATGGCGTCCGATGATGGTGAATCGGATAACCCAACTCCGAATGTCATCAAATGTGGGAGGAAGTGGTAGAAGCTCTTGTTTCCAAGTTGGGGACCACTGTCCGCCATGACCTCATCCTCTTCTGCGATAGCTTTCCATTTCACATCCCTCTCAAGAGGATACTTCCGCGCAACACAATGTAGGCGACTTATTTTGTCGGAAGCCGAAGCCCTGAAGGCATGCAAAGCTTCCATTCTGCTCGTATGATTAAGTAGAGCGAGCGTATGTCTAGCATCAAGACGCCCTCTCTTTATGCTAGAGTATGGGATGGGGTTATCGGATTGACCCTTGGGCTTGAATAAATGACTGCCTGGCAATCATCATTCAAACATTCACCAATTTGGGGACAAATACCTTCATTCTTATCCTACTTTCGGCATGTCCATCTGTATTTTGAGTGTCCTCAAAATTGGACTCATATTTTTCTCGCCAATTTCATTCGAAGTTGCATGATATTAAACCCGTCACGGAGCCGTGGATATCCATTTGATGGGTCAAGTTAAGATATCTATTTTTGTCGATCTCAAGTCACCAACGATAACTGTTAACACCAGAGACCGCACGTCACACTGTGTCACACTGTGTCACACTGTTCGAATAACGAGTATTGTTGCATGTCAATGCGGCTGTAGCTGAAAGGGGCAAAGCATTACTTCACTCTACATAAATTAGCCATGTAAGCCATTATACGATAAAATTTCTGTACGTGAGCCAAGGACTGACGGCTAGCATTCACGGTTTCCTTCATCCAGAAACAAAGAAGGATCTTTCCTCTAGCAGACGTCGTGGAGATGACTGGCATCGGTTCCTGGAGAACTTTCGATGACTCTCGAGTATTAACCCCTTCCCCTGGGCTTAGCAAATTACTTAACAGACGTGCTATTGAAGCAGGCAGAACGCGAATTAGTCGGAAATGAAGCTCTCAGGGCGTTCATGGGACTTGCACTATATGCAGCAGGTTGTTGCGCAGCATGCCGACGGCCATACTCAGCCTACATGTATATTGATTAGCAAAAGTGATGCCCCAGTCAGCATCCATGAATTTGAACATGACTTGAATATGTGCATCTTTCTTGCCGATGGCTCCGACAAATGTAGACAATGCAGCAGATTAATGATTGACATGCAGTTCAAGCAGTTTGAAATTAGCAGTCCCGACAAGATGCCACCGATGAAATCTTAACATTGATTATGCAACTGTGCGGCGAATTGGTCATGAAATGTGGCTGACCCAACATCAAGCGGTTAACAGATAATCAGCATCCTTTCCAGACGTTTCCTCTCATGCTCAACTCCCGGCTCTTTCTGAAAATTTTGACGTTTTTGATCCCTGCCATCTGGGATGAGAAAGGGATCGTATCTGCATCCTCGATACAAGCCCAGCTAGCCCTACATATACACCCAGAACTTCTAACCGCATCCTTACTTGAGGGGAACGCTGTGAAAAATATTAGCCCGGATAAATGGAATCGTGCCATCAATGCAACGTACAATCGAGAGTCCTTCATGTTGGCACCTCGAGAGTGACCGACAGGCTTGTAAGTGATGGAGAATTCACCGAGGTAGTGGCCAGTCATCTCAGGCTTAACCTCGACGGTGGTGAAGGTCTTGCCGTTCTGAGCAGAAAATGAGACTTCGTTTCATTCGTATGCTTGCGAGATCACTCACGTAGACACCAACAACGGAACCAATCATCTCGGGCACGATGATCATGTCTCGGAGGTGGGTCTTAACCATAGCAGGCTTCTCGTTGGGGCCGGCCTCAGTCTTGGCCTTTCGGAGCTTCTTGATGAGACCCATGGGTCGTCGCTTAAGACCTCGCTGGAACCTCCTTCGGGCACGGGCGTGGACGAGCTGTAAATTTGAAAGCCAAATGGTGGAGAGCGACAAATTCGATATCAGCGCCACTCCTCACTCTAATCGATAGAGGTCACCCACGTTGATGAACTCCTCGTTGGAAAGGTCGAGGAGGTTCTCAAGCTCGACACCCCTGTATTGGTACTTCTTGAAAGACCTGGAGGCCTTCTTGGCAGCGGCTTCCTCTTGAGTAGTGAACTCAGCCTGGCGAAGAAGTAGTCAGCGTCCATATAATTTCCCACAGCCTTTTCTTTGCCATTCGTTGTCTCCCATTGCTTCTTTAACCCTCTTGCTAATACTTTCTCTACTTCGTTTCGTTTCCCCATGAAATCGCCTCTGAACCAAACTCACCATTTTCTATTGTCCGACGTTACCCAGTAATCAATTACCAAGTCACAAGAGTCCAAATCAAACACGTTATAAATGTCGATTGGATCGAGATCGAAAGGGAGATGGGCGTATAAGGAAAAGAACCTATGGTCAGCAGAACACCCTGAGATATATGTATACGGGATAGGACATACGATTCTTGATGCGTAAAGAGAAAGAGAAAAGAACCAAAAAGAAGAGACAACGAAACCTCGAATCGGTGGGGGCGACAAGCAGAGCCCAAAACGCGGAAGGAATTTCGCCAATTTTGCTCTCACATCCGGAGTTTGTCGGCGTTTCCTTTTAATTCCGTTCTGATTCCGCCTGCCTGCCTCGGCCTCCTCCGTCGTCCTCAGTAGTTTCCATGTGGCATTTTTGAACCTAATTGATGCCGCCGTTATTCTGCTGCCGGCCACTTGCTCGGCGGGCTGCAAAGAAAGGATACAAATCTTTTGAGTTTCAAAACCAACCTCGATGCACCGTATAGCGGTGCTCTCTCCCCCCGACCTCTTTTACGGGACGGTGAGAAACGGAGCGGGGTAAGAATAATCCTTTGGCGGGTTGATCTACTAGGCACTTTCTGTGCTTGGATAGGTTGCTGATTGTGCTCGAAAGTCAGTAATTCTTTGGGATACTCGACATAATTTCAAGGTCTATTAGATGTGTTATAATGCATGACGATCTTATAGTACAATAGCAGTTCAAACAGAGTTGAAACAATTATTCCATGGTCAAGACACTGCTGCACATTCAGTTCCAAGGTTAAAAGCTACTAGACAACAATACTCACCTTCGCTCACTTCTGCCTGCAGCAGGATAGTACATACTCCATTCAAACTCCCACCCATCTTCTCCGATTCCGCCCACAAACTTGCCCGGGTTAAAAACGTGACACCCTTCGTAAGTGAGCTCATATCGTTCGTACTTATCTGCCAAGACTACGGCAGAAGGCATGGGGTACAGGCGCAAAGCGTGATCGTATTCCCAAAGAGTGGGGCGGACAGAAATAGGAAGAGGCGAGAGATGTGCTTGGTCCAAAATAGTTTGAACGAGCTATCTGTATATTAACAATGACTGGACAAGGGTGTTGTGAATACTCACATATCGCTTCATGTTCATCTCCTCCCCCTCTTTGACCACAACCAAATTTCGCATCATCTTTCCCATCAAATCCTCTCTACAGATCACAATCTCCATTCCAAAGTATTTTAATCGACATGGATTACTGACAAATTTTGCGTTCGGTATACGGTTCGATAAACGCGTGGTGAATGCTGAAGGAAGAGAGGGACGAGGAAGGGTAGTGCTCGACCAAGGGTCTGAAGGGCCGGGAACAAAGACAAAATGTGAGGAATGAAGCAGGGGAATGGATTGAAGAAGCTCTGCAAGATAATTAAATCCTCGACTATATCTTTTGAGCCCGTCCTGGCCCTCCCATCCGCCTTGACAGAAGTTACCGCAAAGTACAAACACCATCGGTCGGTACTCGGCAGTGTTAGCATACCCTTCAAACATCTGGCGCAGGGCAGGCATAGTTCTCGGATGATCGAGCCAGACATCGGATAGAATAACAAAAGATATCTGAGTGTTGGCAAGTACTGTAGGGTTGAATTTTTGCTATTTCAAGTTAGTTCTTCTTTCAATATGCAGCGGAAATTACCGCACCTCTTCCTTCAGAGATACGGCACCACCTCCCAAAAAGTCCACGTGCCCATGTAAGGACCTCGCGATGTCTCTTCTTTCACTCGGAGGATGTCCCATAGCCAAGACGCGAACCGTTTCCTCCACTGTGTACTGTCCTTCTATCAAGACCATACACCCCTCAGTGAACAGCCCTTCACCGGGAACAGCATCTTCCATATCCAGAACAACTCGACTTTCCCCATCTTCAAGACATAGCTTGCCCTCTTCGTTGCGCGCGAGCATTCCGAATAACAAAAAAAGCTGACCAGCACGGCCTAAGAGGTTGCGGATAGACGTCAATTTGAGATAGTTGGCACGATCGTGACCACCAATAGCGGGTGGTGTAAAGTTTTCATTACGAAGGATGATCTGCACGACATAAGGACAGCTTGAGGATGAACAAATAATAACTGACCTCTTTGATAATGGCCCAACGTTCACGAAGAAAGCTCGCCCTTGAACTAGCCTGACCAGCGACGGAAGGTTGAGCCTTGGATCTACAGCTTGATCAGTCTTGTTTTTAAACTTGGAATCATGTGACGCACTGGACAAAACCTGATCGTACAGGGTCATATCTCATAGCAGGCATATCAAAAGAGTCTACGACAGAGAAATGTGATTCAACGTTCACTTCAGAAGGGTCTGCTACTTGTGTGTCTTCTGTTGTCTGTGGGCATATCAGCTTTGTGGATTTTACGATGGTACAAGCAGTATGGAGCTCACGCCAAGCTGGAGATTTTCGTAAGCCTTTTTCAAAGCTTGCAATGACACCAATGATGATGAATCTGAAATACGTGAGTATGTAATACTGTATCCTGCAGCAAATGAACGCACCTTCAGCTTTCAAGTACTCTTTTGCCCAAAATTCGAGACCAACCACCCATTCATCCTCAGGAATCTCATTCTAACCTAACCATTAGCTGCATTCATAGGTCGGCTAAAAAGGATTCGAAATTACGGACCTCCATAAGGACTTCTTCGATATAATGCAGGGCCGGAGCAGGCAGTGTCAAGGAGTGCTTGGTCGAAAAGACCTAGTAATACAAAGTCAGTCCTTCCTCTGAAGGGGATTTAACCAGACAAAGACCTTACCTTAACGATCGCTGAACGCATTTGATTCACCATCCTGCTCTACTATGCCGGTTATTTATTCTCCTATGAGCTGCAGACTGACCGAGATTTCAATTCTAAAGATCGCGTCCTCATTTTGATCACTTGCGTCCCATAAACGCGTCGATTCACGAGGGTGGAGGCCTTAGGTGGGTGTTTACATAACTTTTGCCTTAAGTTATCTTTGTAGGCACGCGCTTTTTGTGCAGTATCTCACGTGCCTAGTAATAGCTTGTCCGTCCTTCTGTTGGTGGTCGATCAGCCGGGCCGTTGCCATCAGCAAAGAGATCTTTTGCTTGTTTTTTCTTCGGTACACAGCGTAAGTAGCGACAAACTATGGCGTTAAGAAAGCTGCAAGGTGAGTGAACTGGCCGGTACCGTGGGCAACATGCTGAATATCAGTCAGCGGAAATCGACCGCACCCTTAAATCGGTCGCCACGGGTGTGGAGGTGTTCGAAGCTACCTTCGACAAACTCAACTATGCCACCAATACAACCCAGAAGGACAAACTCGAAAATGATCTCAAGACCCAAATTAAAAAATTGCAGCGTATGCGAGATCAGATCAAGGCTTGGCTCGGTAACGGCGACATCAAAGACAAGACGGCGTTGCTCGAGAACAGGCGGTTGATTGAAACCCAGATGGAAAGGTTCAAGGCACTAGAAAAAGAAACCAAGATGAAGGCTTTCTCCAAGGAAGGGTTGATCGCCCAGTCTAAGCTGGATCCTGCAGAAAAGGCTAAGCGAGATATGATTGATTGGATCGGATCAACTACCGACGAACTATCAAGACAAATCGAGCAGACAGAGGCAGAAGTCGAATCTCTCCAGATGGGCAAGAAGAAGAAGCAGGCTGGAGAGAGGCTGGATGAGCTTGAAGAATTAAATGAGAGGAGAGAATGGCATATCGGAAGACTGGAGGTTGTCCAGAGGATGTTGGAAAACGGACAACTAACAGTTGGAGATGTCGAGGACATCCAAGAAGATGTCAAATACTTCCTTGAAGCGAACATGGTACGTCATGTCTCCATCTCCCCTAGCTCTCGCTGACGCCTTACCACAGGAAGAAGACTTTGACTTTGACAACGGTATCTACGACGAACTCAATCTTCAAGATGAGGAAGACTTCCACGATTATCTCCACGAACATCCGTCCGCAACCGATGAGCCCGAACCCGAACCCGAGCCCATTGCCTCCGCACCGGTACCAAAAACCCCTGCTAAGGAAAAAGAAGACAAGAAAGCCACCCCTCACCGGTTGTCTAAATCTGAATCTCGAGACAAGGAGGAGGAAATCCCTCCCAGTCCTATGGTGGTGAAGAAGACGCCCTCAAGAAAGACAACCTTGGATAAGGACAAGAAGGACAAGAAGGACAAAGAGAAGGAAGACAAGGAGCGTAAGGATCTCGAGCGGGAAGAAAAAGAGAGGGAAGAAAGGTCCTCAAGCAGTCAACCTACTCCTTCCAAACCTGTTCCTCTTCCTCCCATCAAGTATGCTGCCGCTGCTGCCGCCGCCGTCGGGGGTACAGTTTCTGCTTCTGCGCCATCTCAAACAAGTCTCTCCGCTCCCTCTGAAAATTCCAGGGATGAGACTGTTGCTTCTCCAGATGAAATAGCTGCCGCCCCAATCTCTAGCTCGTTACCCCCACCACCTCCCGGACTTTCGCGTTCGCCTTCCCAGGCTGCTACTCCCCAAGTCTCTTCCCCTGGGACACCGGGCCTTCAATCTCATGCGCCAAGCATTGGCACCGGAGCAGCTGACGTGGCTACTCCCAGTCAAGCACCCGGAAGCGCTATCCCTCCTCCAGGCTATCCTCTGCCACCATCTTCATCTTCTGCCGAGTCTTCTCGTGCAGCTGCCCAAGCTCAAGTTGCCGCTGAACAAGCTCAGGCACAGGCTCAGGCTCAAGCCCAAGCACTCGCCCAGGCCCAAGCTCAAGCACAGACTCAAAGCCAGCTCTCTGCTGCCCAGATCCAAGCCCAATTGCAGGCTGCTCAAGACGTTCAAGGTCAAGCTGGAGTCATGGGTAATTTGATGCAAAGCTTTGAAGTCGCTAAAGAGATTTGTGAGTATGAATGTTTTGTATGTGGGTGCGGATGGGGGTGTGTATTTCATTACCCCCCTGGATGGGGGAAGGGCAAAGGTAAAGGGAGAAGGAAATGCCCTGGCCCTCATCCGGGCGCCACGAAGATGGATTGGAAAAGGAGGGCAGAGGAGGGTGAGAGGGGGAGACCCAGTTTGTGCTTGTGAATAGTTTTGCTGACGTGAATAATGGCGGTAGCCAAGCGACGTTCAGACGATGCGAACGAGTTGCATGCCGCTTTAGAAGATAGTTTTGCTAACGCTCCTCAACAAATGGACGCTGAGCCGTAAGCCCATCGTCACTTGATTGTTCTCGATATACCTGCTAACCTTCTCCAACTAGTCCTCGCTATTACCACCCTCAAAACCCCATCAAAACTCCATCATACTATCCTCAGTCTCGGCTTCCTATACTCGAAGACAAGTCTATCTATTCTCGTCTCGAACTTGACCAATTATTCTACATCTTCTACTATATGACTGGCACATACGAACAATGGCTCGCCGCTAGGGAATTGAAAAAGCAAAGTTGGAGGTTCCATAAGCAATATTTGACTTGGTTCCAGCGAGCGCACAACCCGCAAGCCATTACAAGTGATTATGAGCAAGGAGGATATTATTATTTCGATTGGGAGAACAGTTGGTGTCAGAGGAGAAAGAGTGATTTCAGGTTTGAAGTGAGTTTTTTTTTTTGTAATGTGGTGTGACATTTAGCTGACACGGCGATATAGTACCGATGGTTATCAGATCACTAGTTCTCTTCTTTGAGACGAAGCGATAAGATGGAATTGGGAATGCATATTGTAGTTTTCTGATTTTTTCTAATTTAATGTCGCTGAAGGGCCTCGGGCGTGGCGCGTACTCGCGACTTGCAACGCATATGGATATCAACAAAGTTAACAATAGCAAGGATCAAGTGCCAGAGATAAGAGAGATAGCAGACGTGTGGCAATTTCGTGTCTGATGTACGAATCAGCTGAACGGGTCAGGAAATGATGGGCTCAGAAGTTAGAAGGTTGAGATACAGGTCTTCGCTTTACGCTCACTTTCAGACGCCGGACCATCAGTCACCTGTCGAGCACCTCTTCTTTGGAATCACAGCCTTGTTGCCTCAAAAACCGTACAGTAACCGGTGAGACATCAATCATCATCGCAAGGCGCAGAAACTAATGAAAAAAGTTCCTATCAGAGACTTAGTATCGTACCTAGGTATTGAGTTGGAAACAGCAGTTGAAAAGAATAAAAAGAAGTCTAACATCATAGGGTTGATAATGAAGTAAGGGGGAAAGGAATGGCGGTCGGTAAATCGGAACTAAGGTTCGATAAATTAGCGAACGGTATTCGGTAGTCGACCTCAATGGGCGGATATACGGCCATGTGTGGGTGGTAAGCCCGATATGAACGGTGATTTCGTGAGATGATAGACGTCTGTGTGTTGGCGGTCGAAATTTTAGCATTTTTTGGGTGAGTCCTTTGATGTTTTCGCTGTGGAAGCTGGAAGAAAAGGCAATGCGGATGGGGGACGTGACCGAAAAAGGCAGGAGAGGAGAGTGGGGTGTTACAGGTCGTCGTGAACCAACCGATTTTCTTTGAATGACAGCATGTCAGCTCTGGTAAGGCCAAAGACAACAATAGTTGTATTTGTGACATGAGATGACCAAGAGGATGGAGGGAATTATCATCACAGGCAAAAGGGCGTAACCTCGCTGATGGCTAATGTCTAAATTATGATGCTGATTGACTCTTGACTTTTTCGACTATCATGTGAAGCTATCTAGCTAGCGGCAGGTCCCATCGAACATGGAAATCATGATCGGTCATCAACATCAAGAACGACTCAGTTGTGTCAACACGTTTACCACTATTATGCTGGAGCAAAACTCGCCGAGACAAGGCGAAATGAAAGGGCCGCACCCCAAGCAGGTCAAAGCTCATCCAGTGTCCGAAGCTCCAGCAGCTGGCAGTAGCCAGATTCAACATCCTTTCCGGTAGTCATGGTAGGGCTTATTAGTGCCAGGGTATTAATTGATGGCGAGATTTGTGCCCCTCCTTTCGGGAACATTAACACGTTTTGTGATGTGGTAAGTGATGGACTAGGCTATGGGAGGAAGGGCAGAATCAATACATCAATGCGTATAAGAAGATCTAAGAAGATCTCACCTTTCTCCCTTTGCAGTCTTGTCTCATTTCTGAATAGACTACTCCTTATTAGGTGCACATTGCCGGTCTTGGAGTGAGTCTAGCCCCTTTTTACAAACCACCAGTCACGTCCTGAACCTCTTGCCACAGTTCACTCGTCTCGTCATGTCTGCTCTTCGTACGTGCACACGACACCGTCCCAGTGCCAACACCCGGCCTCGTCCGCCCCTTATCCATACAAGCCAGGCGGCTGAGCCAGTTACCGGTGAGTACCTCACGCTAATAGTAGAGCGGTGCTAACGCAGTAATTAGATGACGAGAGAAAAGACAAGAGTATAGAGTGTGAGTTTCCTCTCTAGCGTGCTTGGCCCGCGACTGATTTTACCCAGCCAACCCTTCAAGGCCGCCCACCCCAGCTCCAACCAACTCCAAGGCGTCCAACCCTCTTCCGGACCTTTCTCGCGTGGCAACCGCCGCTTATACAGCTTCTATCCTTGCCCGTCCACCTCCTCCTACTATCTACGGTCGACCTGGTACTCGTCCATTCTCTCTCGATCCGTTACCGTTCACCGATGAAGACATTCCGTTGCCCAAACCGTACAATTCCAATTACCCGCATCCAATTACCGCATACGCTTCTCCTGGGGTCAATCCTGAGACCGTCAAGAGATCAGGCTATAACAAGGTGCTGCAGGATATCGTCAAGGAGGATATAAAGAGCGCTCTCGGAGATATCCTTTACGATGCTGGCTTCAGAGATTTGTCCAATTCAGTCTATTTGCTCTTTTCTTACGAAAGCATGGGGCAAGGAAATGGGATTCCAGAAAGTCTCTGGAGCAAGTTTGAGAATGTTAACAATATGAGGTTGCCAACCGCCGCGGCTGTCACTGCTTCGGTCGCTACTCAGGTCGAAGACATCCCTCCCAGATTTGCTCAGTCCCAGATCAACTCAACCTGCAGTAGCGACTTTACCTATCGCACTATGGAAAACAACCAAGCGATGGGGTGCACTCTCAGACCATTGTCCCGCGAGTCAATTTTGTCACCGTCTTACAGCCTTGTTCAGGCGCAGACACACACGCAGCCGAGAGGCAGGGAAGAAATGGACGCTTGGAAGACTGAAATATGCGTGGCTTGGGAGGCTACCGGATGTTGCAGATATGGACCTAACTGCCAGGCAAGTAACTTTCCTCTCTCATAACTCGCATGCCAGCTGACTAAGTCACGGACTTATTTACACAGTTTGCACATGGCATTGAAGAACTCAAGCTTACTCGACAGTCACTCATCATACGTGGTCTTGCCTCCCAATCTCCTCCTACACCTTCTGATATTCTCTCTCCTACTTCTTCGCATCGTTCATCCGTCTCCCGATACCCCGTCACTCCCAGGTCTGTTGAGACTCAGATTTATCATCCTGCAATCACCTCAGGGTGCCCTTATAATATCAAGGCTAGTGATAGGAGAATGTCAGCGCCACATTCGCAGCTGAGTATAGTGGCAGAAGATGGGCTCCAATTTAACACGTCTAATTCGGATTTGAATTTGGGATTCAGACGCCTTTCAGATGTGTCATCTGGCCTTCCTTTCGCCAGCAGTCAAAACCTCCGTGTACCGTCCTCACGACCTCGTTTTGACCCTCTTCCTTCCAAATTCATTCCTTCATCTGATGAGGAATATAAAGACTACCTATTCCCTTTTTCCAAACCCACATCCCTTTCCTCTGACCCTGCTTTCGAATCTATTACATCATTCAATATTGATCGGCTCTCAGCTCAAGAGAAACAAAGACGACTTGTCTCCCAACCAAGTAACTTGACATTATACACTTCGTCGTCATCTTCAAATGAATCTGTCGGTGGTGGATCGAGATTATCCATGTTCTCGGCCTTTGAAGACGGATTGGGTGAAAGTCTGGTCACCCCGATCGAAGTCGGATGGGGAAACGATTACCTAGACTCCACCTGTGGCCCATCAAGTTCTAAAACAGGGCTCGACATCCGCTCAAGTAATAGCGGGATTGGGGCTGAGATCGGTTTCGGAACTATTGGGATGAGAAAAGGTGGGCTGGTCAAGTCGGGAAGTACAGGCAATGTGGGCATGATGGGGTTGCCAGCTCATAAGAGCCTGTCCAATATGATGGGGTCGAAGGTGTCAACTACTTACGAATTTTCGAGTGGCAATTCCATCTGGCGTTGACCTTCCTCTGCTATTTCCTCAGCTTCACGAAAAGAATCACTTGTACTTTCAAAAACAATCTGTGTCAAGTCCTACCTGTGATCCTTCTTCCATATTTCGAGCTTTTGTTTATTTTGGGATTTTGTATATCTGCGCTGAGTTGTCGGTCGTTTTCCTCCTCAAAAAATAGGCGCTTTAGTAAAAGTGCAGTAATGCTGTAGCTCAATCCAACTGACTGGTTTTGACCCGATGTTATTGGTAGGCAAAAACAGTGGTTGTGTCTAATAGCTTTTATGTTCATGTCGGATGTATTAGATACTAGCTAGCGCCTTGGTCTTATTTTATTTATACACGCTCATACTTGCTTTTCTTCTTCTCTTAGTCCGTCTATACCTGCTACCGATGCTTTGAGGAAAAATCCAACATGCATGTCTTATGATACGTTTTTGAGGAAAAAAAAGAAAGTCTACAGTTGAGATATGGTACCAACAGAAGATTGAGCTAGTCAGGATAATGAATGAGAGTGAAAAGATTGTCATGTTGATTCTAGGTGTATGTAGACGCCAAAACTGTTATGCACCGTTGGTACCAGTGCTGCCGCCAGTGCTGCCACCAGTCAACAACCTTGACATCGGCTGGGCATAGGCTATGGACCGTTTGACGTAAAACAACATGTACGCCCTCTGCGCCAATACAGCAGAGAGAGATGTAGGAGTAACTGCCATTCGCAGAAACATTATCAGCAACGAATATCAACGACTTAGTGCCGTCCTTGGGCTCACCCTTATCATCATCACAATGCCACCACCCCTCTCCATCCCTCACATCCGCCCAATAATGCCCATTATCCAGCTTGCCCTCATGAGTGACAACTGCGAACAGATCGTATATGTACAGCGAGTCTGGTAATTCTTTCTCCTTTCTGTCCGTGCCACTTTTAGAAGATGAAGAAGACTCTACATAAGGACGCATGTCGAGGGTGGATGGAAATCGGACATGGGATTCGATCTTGACGGATGTAGTGGCGGATGAATGGGCAAAACGCTAAAGGCCATACTTCAGTATTGCCCTAAATGTAGTCTAGTGAAAGAATCGTACCTTGAGTTGGAATGACAACACTGGAGCAAGCTTTTTCACTCCCAATTTTCTCATGGCCACTACGCCCACGCCGCCCCCACATCCAGAACATTCATATCCTTTCCCTCCAGGATCTCCAACACGCTCTGGCGCACAAAACTTGCGTAGCATGCCCGCTAATGTTAGTTGATCGGCTTGCCCATTGGTGGACGGGCCAAAAGCCGATGAGTCGGAGGATGAGGATGCTGATGAAGGAACAGAAGGAGGTGGGAAGTCGAGTTGGATGTCGAGAATTGGATCGACAGTGTTGGAGGTTTTGGAGCATTTAGAGCAGGTAACGGAAGATTGGAGGGAGCCCGCAAAGGTTTGATCTTTGGGTAAGGGTCAGTATAATTAATTGTATGAAGATATTGCTTATTTACGGGCAATGCAGTTACAGCTGGATAGCTGACCCTTGGCATGGGCATGGATTTGGTCCAACGCAGCGAGGAAGAAAGAATGGGCATCTGTATAGAGTCAGTTGTAGTATCGCATGGCAAAACCTGACAATTTACCTTGCTGACCGTAACCTTCGAGCTCTGTGCTCGCGTGCCACATGGCGTAAAGCATTGTGATAGGTCCAAAAGGCGACTTGTCCTCGTTATAGAACTGAGCCAGAATTAACATCTACTCGTGCGAAAATGAACGGCACTCGTTACCTCTTCAAAAGCCTTATCCATTTCGCAGCACATGCATCCCCTCTCTCTATCACTTCCCACTGCACCTGGCCTGTTCTCTACGCCTAAGAACGGCTTCCCGACCAAAAGGCCTTTGCCACCGTTCGTGCACACATGTCGATTGTGTTTGTCTGAGAGAAAGTATGCTTTGAGAAGCGGATTATGGACAAGTGCTTGAAGAACGGCCGAGAGGAAACATGTTTGAGATAGGTTAAGAAGGGGCCGCAGACCTAGACAGGCATAAGCTTTTGCCTGATCCCATAAACGATGAGAAATTTAACTCACCACGACAACTTGTCCTCACCACCTCTCTCTCATTGAGCGCCGCAATATTATTCGGGTTCCACGATTTCCATTCGCCTCTCCCCCGTCCCTTACCACCAACCAACCCTGGTTCGCGTGAATGATCGTTTGACTCTTCAACCCGGATCCGAGTAATAAGGTAAAGTGACTCGAAAGTATCAGGATAAGTTGTGTCCCCACAAGCTTCACAAAATATGGTACCGGTAGAGGGATCAACAGCTATCATTATGTTATCCTCAGGATACGCTACAGATGAGTAGTTGAGACGTACCAAAAGCACATTTCCTTCCGCTGCTCTTCCAATGTCTCTTCATACAATCTTTCTCATTAACTCCTTTGCCCAGAAGCGGCATACAGCCAATGTATGGACAAGTAAGGCACGCCCATGGCCTGGAAAGAGGAGTTTTGCAAGTATAACAGCCCGGAGACGTGGTCTACGAAATTATAAGTCAATTGTCCGGAAAAAGACATACCCAGCTCAAACGTACCTTACGTCGCTTAACACCTTGCGGTAAAGCTCCCCATTTGACAACGTCCACAAATCTTTTCTCAATCTCAGCTCCTTTGGACCCCGGTGGAAACCCTAGAGTGTTTCCATTGGCCCCTGATGCGCCAGGCTTTCTTGAAGAAGCACTCGGTGTGCTGAGAAGAGCGGACAAATGAGGGCATATAGATGTGTCAGTTCTGTCAAATATGCGGGATGGAGGGGTCGCCATCGCGCCAGGTGGGCTTTATATCCCCTCTTGCTGTATAACCAAGCTGCGACTGTTACTGAGAGTAGCCACGGATCCAGGTTATGAGCAGCAGGCTCGAAATTAGAGATTACACAAAAGAAGAACTGGTTCGGATTCTTTCAACAGCATAACAACCGACAACTACCGCCTGGGTGATGTCATCACTTTTTATGTACCTTATCCGGTTCACAAAGCGAACTTCGTTGGAGACTTGATACACCCTCACATCAGTTTGCACAAAATAGGGACTGAAGTCAATGAATGCTGCAGAACCTCAGCTTTCGATTGATACTAAGTTATAACACAGGCCGAAATGATTGACTTTGTTTGCAACAAAATCAGCCAAAACACAGTAATTCGCTGAGCCGAGATCACAGATGAGGCGCATTGATCAGCTGAAAAGTGTTGTTGTAGTCAAAGAAAAAAAGGCAGCAGTACATGAATTAACACCGTTGGTGAAACGGTATCATGCATCGTTGCCATTAGGTAATTTTCGATGCGGCAAGGGTTCGACTCCCTTACGGTGTAATTTTTTTATTTTATTTTTTTTGTCTTTTTCATTTTATTATCGCTTTTCTGCGTGTCGCGCGCCAGCCCCGAGATTGATGAAAAGAAAGGAAATGCCACTCAAGGACAGAATGTCATGCTCCATATGTTATTCGTGTTGTGCCTTGAGGCAGATATGCAGCTCTTATCAATACCTTCTCCACTTCTGATTGTGCGAGTACTAAGGTAACAGTGTTTGAATGATATGATGTTTGTAGCTAAATCAAAATGCATGTTCTGTATTTGGATAATCTATTGGGACCACGCATGCAGCGGCAGATCATTCTATATACCTAGTCTACTTAACGAATCAGAGAACCTAAAAAAGAGAAGAAAACCCGTGTTCACCTAAGACCTGTTTAGTCGACCAACTCGAGGGGTCGGTAGACGGCATCCCACATTCTGCTCCTAATGTACTCTTCCAAAGACACATCACCCTTACCCTTTACATACTTGATAGTGTTTTCGTCATACGCATTTCCATCTTCAACAGCCTGCCTGACAACTGCAGCAGCTACGTCAACGGAGACCTTTCGGACATCAGCCAAGTCCGGAAGAAGGGAAGCCTCAGGGTTGGAGAGGGCCGGGGAGAGGGAGGCGAGAGAGTTGACACCGGCCATAAGCATAGAGTTTGAGATTGTCTTGGATCGGGCGAGAATGGCACCAAGGCCGAGGGCAGGGTAGATAAGGGCGTTATTGGTTTGGGCAACGATGTCTAGTGCAAAGATTAGTATACTTTTTAAGGAAGGCGGGTAAGAAAAGACGCACATTCTTGGCCGTTGCCGAGCTGGACAGGAGGGAAGGGAGAGCCAGTGGCGACGAGAGCACGATTCTCAGTCCAAGCGAGAGCATCGGCTGTCCGAAAATATCAGCCGCTATTCTGTCTTGACTATTAAGAGCTACTCACCAGGGTCAACCTCGCATAAAGCGGTAGGGTTAGACATAGGGAAGATGATAGGTCTTTCAACGTGCTTGCCCTATTCGACTTGTCAGCTAATGCCTTGACTATGGCAAAACAAAAGACACATACCATCTCTCGCACAAGCTCCTCAGAGAACGCCCTAGTGTGGGTAGAAGTGCCGATCAACACGGTGGGCTTCACGTTCTTAATAACGTCCATCAACCAAATGCCGTTCTTGTCCTCATCCTCTTTATTCCAGTGCTCTACCTCGGCGTCAGGCCTGGCATAAGGCATCTGAGAGTGCCTCAAACCGTTGCCCATGCTCTCAACCAACAAGCCATTTCGATCAACACACCAGAATCGTCGAGCAGCCTCGTCCTTATTGAGACCCTCGAGGATCATGAGACCGTCCTTGATCTGGTCGGCAATACCCATACCGGCGGAACCGGCACCGTAGATGACGATACGTTGGTCAGAGAGTCGGCTGCCGACAACTTTGATGGCGCTATAAATTAACATCAGCGTATGATCGATATTAAACAAAAATAAAAGCGACTCACGAAAGCAAAGCAGCAAGGGCGACAGCACCGGTACCTTGAATGTCATCGTTGAACATGGGGATGTTTTTGTATTTCTCCATTAACCTGTAAGCGTTCGCCATACCAAAGTCCTCAAAGTGGATGATAGCATTAGGGAAAAGCTCTCGGCAGTTGGAGATAAAACGATCGATGAACTGGTCGTAGTTCTTACCCCTTATTCGGGTTCGCTTCCAGCCCATGTATAGGGGATCGGAGAAGAGGGCATGGTTATCGGTACCACAATCGAGGACGACGGGGAGGATACGGTTAGGGTTGATACCGGCACCAAGGGTGTAAAGCGCGGCCTTGGAAGTGGAGATGGTAATACCACCGACTCCTTGATCTCCGATACCGAGGATAGCCTCAGCGTCGGTTACGACGACTAAGTCGATAGCGTCATCCGGCTTATTCGAGTCGTAAGCGACGTCGGCAGTACGATTAACATCGGAAAGATGGCCCTCAAGCTG
Source organism: Cryptococcus neoformans H99 (assembly GCF_000149245.1). NCBI lineage: Eukaryota > Fungi > Basidiomycota > Tremellomycetes > Tremellales > Cryptococcaceae > Cryptococcus > Cryptococcus neoformans. Next base: position 349,492 of record NC_026751.1, read on the forward strand.
AGCTCGCATGCCATCTTGATTAGGAAAGGACTATTTGACATGTCAGTATGGCATTCATGGTCGGGTCAAAAAAATGTTTACAATATAGCAGCCAACAGGCCTTCTGAAAAGAGAGGAGTAACCAGCGACGGCCTCGGCAGCACCTATCGGTCTGGTCAGTTTTATCATAAACCATGTGAAAGCTGATACATACCAGGAGTGTAAAGGACACCCAAAAGCTCTTTAAGGCGATCTTGCATAAGCTTGTAGAAGAGGACCTGATTTTGGTCACGGAGAGAAGCGAGAAAAGCGTGTTTGAGGATGACAGAGGGTTGCTAAACAGAGTCGTCAGCCTGGCAAACTGAGTCAAAACGGATTTCGCTAACTTTGCAGAGCTGGTTGTAAGCTCTCAAACATTGCTTCTCCAAAGAGTGGACATCGTAAGGCAAGAAACCTTCAAGGCCAAAAATCTGTCGTTCTTCTCGCGTAAAACCAGCACCCTGATGGTTATTTATGGTCAGAAGGGTCCTTTGGCGCGTTATCGGTCCGTAAAGTTTAGATATTTGCTCACCTTGTTGAGCTGCAAGTTGCTCAAATGTCAGCTATGCATATAACCTAGTGGTATGACGAAAAAGCAGTGCAAGACTTACACGAGGAGTGTTCAGCAAAGCGGAACCTGAGTAACTCGTTGTCAGTATATAATTTCACCCTCACAGCCGCATATTGCTTAGAAGAATGATGATATGGGTTTTTAGGCTTAAAGCTCACCTCGAAGATTTGTCCTACAGGCAGCATGCAATCATTAGCACAAATTCCAAGATCCCTCCACCCGTCGGCCGACCAGCACACGACCAGGCCGCAGTGCCTAGCACCTTTCCCATTACACCACAAACCAAGTCTATAGACCTCCAAGCTTTTAGATACGATACTCACCGTATAGGGATTAAGTTCTTATCATCAGCAGTGATAGTACGATTGGCAACATTTCTCCTGCAAGCGACAGTCGATCGGCGGAGCGCAATACGGGCAGTGGCCGCGCGAGTAAGAGCAGATGTGGAGCTGTAACACATTGTCAGCAATATTCCGGCTATGGTTGTGGGTTGTATAGAAGATGCGTTGAACAATAAGATATGGCACTCGCATGCAGTTTGCTTGACGACACCTGCCACCTGCACTGTGCGCTGGTGTCACCAAGTGGAGGTTTGTCCGACCGCCTTTCGTGCACTGCCGATCACGAGTCCGGGTTGAGAGCCACTGCTGCTGTACTCACCTGCCTGGATACATGGCTACGTTTCTTTGGGAGATAGGATGTTTTAAAGAAGAAGAAAAAGCGATCAGTTGTCGGGACTTGTCGCCTGCTCCCACGAAAAAGAACTGATAGAGGGGATGTACGCGTTTTTCGAATCTTGAAGTGACGTTTGACCTTTTGAATAATTGTTTTCGAATCTCAAAATCGCTTTTTCGAACGGCCCTCCACTTCTATCAGCGCGACTGATCAGCCCAGTTCCTTTCGAAAGGGGCTAATTTGTCGGTCATCTCCGGCTACAGGTCGCACATAACTTTGTTTGCTAAATGAGCAAAAGAACACCTGAGGAAGTGTAAAACGATTACAGCCGCCCTACATGATGCTATTTATGCATCCCAAGGCTCTCTTTGAGGAGTTTGACATGGCATCTCGTCAGTCTCGGTGGCCCAATTGGCACCGTCGATCGCAATTTCTGGCCCACAAACCAAAATACATCCTCAGGGTCTTCCCAAATCTCATGACCAGGCACATTACGCATTTAACCGACCTGAAGGGACCTATTCCATTTCTGTCCTTCGGCGGACAAGGCGCTCTTTTTACTATTGTCTCTGTGATACGCACCGTCCACAGACAGCAAATGGCTCTATGGACAGTGATACATAGAATGACAGAATCTACTCTTACACTTCAACATCCATATGCAAAAGCCCCTTACATATCCTCCCAATCATCGTCACCTTCACCATTTACCGCAACTTTCTCGGCATTGCCACCTATCGATCCAGGGCCGGCACCACCCGACCCTAACTTTCCACTCTGCCCACCATCATTTGCCGGCGGCACATAATTCTCAACTCGTTCCTCCACCACATATTCTGCTTCAATAACTTTTTGTCTGATGACAGAAGCTTCAGATTCCAAGTACCGAGATGTAGTATAGGCAATAGAGAGAACGAGCATGAGCGGAATCACGACGGATCGGACTAAGATGGAACTGTCAGTATGTCGTCCCGTTCTTTTCCGGCCGAGTAAGAAAGAACAAACTCACATAAGATCGCATTGTTTTCCTCCTGATTGGCGCTTTCAGGCAGCAGCTCGACCAATGTTGTTCCGACGACGTGCGGAGCAACTAGGAGAATCACGCTTGGAATGAGAACAAGACGTGCGAGTCGGGTAGTAGATTTGAAGTCCTTGGCTGCCGGCTCTCGGAAACGCTACCAGTAAGCGTCAGCTTGACGGCATTTTACGACGATTGTCGGAGGAACTAACCTCGCAAACGTTATGAAGGCCTGTACGGCGTGCTCGAGGTAACAAACCTACAACACCAACGATGACTGAACAGAATGCAGTGCCCATAGCCCTACAATTTCATCATCAGCTCGATTCTTTCACAATCAGGGTAGTGGAATTTACCAAGCGTCCCAAACATGGATAACTCTCCCCACATTGTTCCTGCTCGACCAAAGACCACCCAGATAGACATCAATAACCATTCCAACCAAAGCGGGGACAATCGCGTAGAAGGTGATAACACCGTATATTCCGGCAACCCATCGAAGAACGCCGCGCTTGACTCGCTTGGAAAAGACGGATGCACGAAGACGTTCGGCACGGTTGAGGTTGGTAATGTACTTGCGTGCGCGGCGACCGAGGGTAAGGGAAAAATAGAGGATGTATGCTCCCGCAAACTGTTACAACTTTGCTCAGTATCTCAAATCTCTTAATGCGAAGTAGATTCAATGCGACTTACCCAACTGTATCCATCATGCACGTCCATTCCCAACGTTTTCCACATCATACGGCCTACGGCCAAGGGCATGAAAGCAGCCAAAGCAATCACGATTGACATGCTTGCCAATGCACTAGCAACAAACATATGTATCCTGGTTCTCCAATACTTGGGCAGCCAGACAACTGTATAGTCACTTGTCGGCAATCTTCCAGCTTCCCGGGCAATCTTGTCCTGTTTGAGAAGACGAAGCTTATCTGCGCGGTTGTAAGGAATACCAGACCCATCAAGAGGGACAAAGACGCCGCCCTCCTTACGTCGCTGTTCAATGGGCATGAGTACCACAGAATCACTGGCAGGTACGCGAGCGTCTGTTGCTTCAGTCCTATATTTACCAAACAGCTTTTGGCAGATCCAATCGCAGATGGGCCATAGGGCATTTTCAAGCTTGGTGGGAGCTTCAGAACGTTCGTTCTCGTTGGGAACGGGTGCAACGAGGTTGGTAAGACGATAACGGGTGGTAACAGCTCGCCACCATTGGGTGAACAATCGGCGAGCACGGGACTGAGGGCGGACGAGGTCGATAGTAGGCGGGATGGCGAGATGAAGGAAGAGGAGGTCAAAAGGGACCGATGTGATCGGACCGCTGTACAGAAGGATTAGCTTCTGTTCTGTTTTAAAAGTAGACAGTAGAGCATACAACGTCGGCTCCACCTTCAGGGGTAAAAAACCTCCAGGGACATAAGCCAATCCCCAAGAAACTACACCAAAGAGACTGAACACCACCGCACTGTACATGATGACAGATGAACCGAGCTAATTTCTTGTCAGCTTACGTTTGTCGTTTAGAGTCATCTGAATATCTTACCTTTCTGAGTTGATGTAAAGTCGTCTTATCCACGATGTCCTTGACAGGAGAAAAGTTGGGATCTCCGGGATCTCTCACAAAGAACATTGTACCAGGCCGGGTCACCTTCCGCACTTGGCCTAACAGTGTCGAAAACGAAAACATGAACATTGACCCCACCAACCAGTCAATAAATGCGGTTCCGAAAGGTGAGCACATTAGGTTTTCCCATCTAGACAAGATGGTTGCACCGGGGAAAAGAGGAATGAGGCAGAGGTCAATCATGCCACCAACACAAAGGGGGAACGCCACAAGTTCGAGAGTCATGAAAAAGGCAACTTTGACAAAGTTGGAGTGCTGATTTAATGTTTCGGCAAATTCGGTTGCGGTACGGGTGAGACGGGCCTTGCCGGCGATAGCGGTGAGAGTGACGAGGCTAGCGACAAAGGCGTACCCAGTAGCGATACAAGCAGCGCGGCCCGAGAATGAAGTGGAGGTAGCAATATGGTGCTCGAAGGTGAGGATACTGTTGTAGGAGTCGTAACAGAATTGGCCAAAGGTGGCAATGTAGTCACCAGCCTTTTCCAAAATCGGAGAGAGTCGAGAAGCGCTTTCACCGGCGGTGAGGCGACTGAACCCTCTGCTGGTAGACCCAAGTCGATAACCTGCTTCCAGACCCAGCTTCTTCGCGACAATCTTCTCAGCAGCCCTACCAGAAGCCATCAGTGGCAACACGACGACGTCTTTGACAATTTCTAGCACAATGTCGACAACAGGATCGGTCACTTTTCTGATAATAATAAGGATTTTCGAGGAGACACCGAGAGCGGTGCGGATAAAGTCGAAAGAAAGGAAGAGCTTGCCGATAAGCATGGGAACACCGAGAATAAGGATAATACCGAAACCCATTATAAAAAGTGCAAAGATGAGCTGCATCCAGTCTGTCAGCTTATCTTAGTCAACTCAAATGAAAAACTTACATTCTGAAAAAGACCATGAATAGGACCGACAAGTCCGACAACTTCCAAAACACCATTCCAATCATCCGGGTCCCATTGGTCTTCTTCTTCCTCTACGAATTCGACATTGGCTCCAATTTCCGCAGGGCGGAGGCCAAGTTCCTCAGGCTGTACAAGTCGAATTCCGCCTTCAGGCACATTGGCGAAGGCAGGGGGAAGGTCGTTGAAGCCTGCAAGGTTAAAGTTTCTGAGACCGTTGATATTTTGTTGATCATGCACGGGGGCAAGCGCGGCCCCATCGGCGACGGGTAGCTGCAAATTATTAAAGTCAAAGTTGAAAGGGTTTGGCCGGGCGTCAGGTTCGTCTTCCCATTCACCGTCACCGTCATTGTCACTTTCATCACCATCTTCTTTGTCGGTCTTAGGTTGGGGGCTGTCGTCGTCAGATTCGCGAGGGTCGAAGAGAGGTTTCCAAGGGGCTCCAGTCCTCCCAAATGCTGTTTCCTCCTCTTTATCTTCAACGTCGTCATCAGTGGCAGGAGCCTTTCCCTTTCCGTTTCCCTTGTCTTCAACTTCATCCTCCTTCAATAACTCTGGAGCACTGTATGCCACTCGATCACGTTCTTCCTTCTCTTCATCATCAATAACTGTCGTCCTTCTGCTCCAAGCTGGCCTTGACGGTCCCGCTCGGGCTTGAACTTCGTCGTCATTGTCGTCGGCAGAATCAAGGGTGACTGCAGCTTGTTGTTGTTCTCGCAAGGCATGGAAACGACGGTATTCGGCGAGAGCGTCAAAAGCCATGGATTCCCCTAGCTCGGACGCTTCAGAACTAGCGCCGCCGGATTCCTGTTCATCCGGGCGGTCATTGCCGATCTCTGCCTGTCCCTGCTTTTCTTGGGGAACTTCGACCCAGATTCTGGGAGGGATTCCTTGTTGAGATGGAAGAATGTGAATCTGAGAGCCAGCTTGCAAGTTTTCGAGGTCTTCCTTGGGAATGTCGGCTATAGGCATACCGGGTTTGTGGAAAAGAGGATTGTCGGCCTGGATTTGCGCAGGAGGAACGTCTTGGTTCTGTCCTTCCAATTCAGCCTTTTGTGCCGCATCGGCAGTTGCTTGTAGACTATTCAGAATCTCGTGGAAAGTTCCTCTGTGCTCTGCTGGCAACCCGTTTGCCCATGTTCTTTGCCTCTCCCACCATTCTTCATTCAATTCTTGTCCTGCACCAATCATTAGCCTCTCGGAAGCGTCTTCGCCAACATCATTATCGTCGTCGTTTCCTGCCTCATCACCCAGCGCCTCACCGGGAACGTCGGCTGGGGGAAAGTTACGTCTAGCAGTCCGAAGTGATAACGGAGCTCTGGTTCGAGTAGCTTCCAGAACACGGGAAATGACGTCAGCTTGCCGTCTGGCGACACCGTGGAGAATGAACCATTCGTCTGGATTGGGTTCAGGTTCAATATGCCTGGGTGGCTGTTCGGCCTCTTGCCAGTTATGTTGATGGACCCATTCCCTCAGAAGAACAAGGCCAATGAGAACAGCAGCCATAGAGAGCGAGAGGATTTGGCCACGAAGGACAAATCCTACAGCCGTGTTTTCCTCGCCTTGCAGCCATTTCTGAAACGAAGACCTGACGATGTTATTGGCGTAGAGGAAGGGGCTGGCAATGAAGGAAGGAAAGGAAACAGAACTAGGAGTGTAAGCAGTTGCGTTGGAGGCGACGGCCGATTCAACAATGGTGGCGTTGGTAGTTGAGTCTATTGTTTCTTCGCCAGGTGATGCTTTCAGGCCTCTGTGTGACGGTTAGCAAGCACGAAACACCAAAACACTAAACAGAAAAGCCACTCACATCAGATCCGATAGCAGTGACATGAAGAAAAGAGCACCGATATTCCATGCCGGAAGGATAACGAGCCAGACGATGACGACTAGCCATGCTCTTAGAACCCAGAGGATCTGCCGCCGAAGGAACAAAAGTCCTTGTCGTAAATACACTGTTGTCGGGATCACAGTGGGTAATTCTTTTGGATAAACTGTGGAAGGTCAGATAGTCATTCTGATGTATGCAACTTGCCTTTTGTGAAGGTATATTTGTGACCACATATTTCACAATGCTTTTTCTGAGACTGTGCCACCCATTGCTTCAAACTGCATGGTCCATCAGCTATAGTCTGCATTAAAAAGCAAAACAACGAGACATACCAGTCTGGATGGACAAATCTAACAGATCCGGAACATTTACATGGATATACTAGAGGGTTATCTGGCTCTTCACCCAGTCGACAAACTCGGCAGACATCTAAAAGGATGTTGTTAGCTACGGCGCAGGATTAATTGTACTGAGCTCGAGACCTTACTTACCGCCTTCTTCGTCCCCAAAAATATTTATATCTTCAGCCATTATTTTGGTCTCTATGAAGGAAGGAGGAAGATCGAGGTCCGAAGGGTAAAGTTGTCAATCAGAAAAAAAGGTCGGTCCGTCGCTTTATTGTAAACGGCGAAAGAGCCACCAAGAAAGAGTCATCGTCAAAGGGAAGGCTTGATTAAGTAATCAGTGGACACAAGCCTACGGGGCGGTGACCACCGTCTTTGCCTGTAATGCACGGATAATTTATTTATTACCAAATCAGGGCGATCAATTCAGCGATCCGCCCGATCCGCGAGGAAGGCGGATGCTTCGGAACGAGGGCGAAGAGGTCGTCGTCATAAGAAGCTCTCTTGATCTTATCTCCACATCTTTCGTCCATCTATACGCACCGTATCAGATTCACAACTAGCCATGCGTTTCTCCACCTTGGCGCTCATAGCCACACCGGCGTTGGCATTACCCAACTACCTCCGTCTCAGCAACGGTCCTTCCGACCTTGCAAGTGACCTTGCCACCCATGCTATCTCATCTGCTCAGGCATGGCTTCAGGACGCCGTGTCCAGCACCGAGAGCAGCGTTCAGAACGGATGGAAGGGGGTTCAGGATGGATTGGACCAAGACCTCAAAGTCGAGGCCGTTGATGAGGATGGTATCGAATGTAAGTTGCATCAATGCAACCGGCGCATACGCTCGCAGGCTGACTTGCCACTCTAGACCTTGCTCTCTCTCACCCTGCCTTCCCTCTTCACCGTTTGCGTGTGGTCGAGCCCAAACTTTGCGACCCCTCCGTCAAGCAGCTCTCAGGCTATCTTGATATCTCCGAGACTCGTCACCTTTTCTTCTGGTTTGAAGAGTCTCGCCAGAACCCTGATGAGGACCCGCTCGTTCTTTGGCTCAATGGTGGCCCCGGATGTTCTTCCACAACTGGTCTCCTCTTTGAGCTGGGTGGATGCAACATCAGAGACAAGGGGGAGAACACCACCTTTAACGAGTACTCTTGGAATTCTGTCGCTAACGTCTTGTACTTGGACCGTGCGTACCTATCGTCCGCCCAGCGTAGTCACACATTGACGAAGCGTAGAGCCTATTGGTGTAGGTTATTCTTACGCTGACGAGGGCGAAGTGAACAACTCCCCAGCTGCTGCCGAAGATGTCTATGCTTTCCTCGTCTTGTTTATCTCCAAGGTAGTGTCCATTTTCCCTGACGCTCAATTGAAAGCTAACTTGTTCCAGTTCCGAGAGTACAGCAAACTTGACTTCCATATTGCCGGTGAATCCTATGCCGGTACTTACATTCCCAACATTGCCAGCGTACGCATTTCAAATCTCAATCAGAATAGTTAAAATTAATGTTACATTCTAGGTCATCCACAAGAACAACATCGCACTTAACCTGGTCCCTACTCCTTCCGTCCCCAAGATCAACCTCAAGTCGGTCATGATTGGTAACGGTCTTACCGACCCTTACGCTCAATTCGGCTCCGTCCCTGAGTATGTCATCCTGATTTGATTTTTTAAAGATGTTTGCTGACTGCTCAATAGCTGGGCATGCAACTCCCCTTACGCTCCTTACGACGATCCCTCCCCCGAATGCGATTCACTTCGCAACCGCGCCAATCGCTGCCAAGGTTTGATCAGCGGATGTTATAAGACCAACTCGAGATTCACGTGTGTTCCCGCGGCTCTTTACTGCTGGTCCATGTTCAACGAATTACAGGATCTCGTGCGTAATCGTTCCCAAACCATGATATAACGAGGAATGTGGGCTGACAGGAGAATAGGGTCGTAACATGTACGATGTCCGAAAGACCTGTGACAAGTCTCCCGAGAAGGATGGACCCCTGTGCTACCGCGAAATGGGCTGGATGGAGACTTACTTGAACAAACCCGAGGTGAAGAAGGAGTTGGGTGCTCCAGAGAAAGTCACTTTCCAGAGCTGCAACATGCAGATCAATCAAAACTTGTAAGTCTCCACATGCGGCTGTACGTAAATCTCGAAGCTGATTTAGCAATAGCTTGTTGCACGGTGATGGGATGCACTATGCTGGTGGCCTTCTTCCCGACCTTGTTGAGGATGACATCCGGATTTTGATTTATGCTGGTCAAGCCGACATGCGTAAGTCTTCTTTTCCCACTTCACAAATCAAATGGCTCAACAAATCCATGCACTAGTCGTCAACTACATCGGATGCGCTTCCGTACTTGACAACCTTCAGACAAGCTATCTCGCCTCCTACCTTGCTGCGCCGGTTGTCAACTTCACCAGCTCCGATGGCGAGGTGTCTGGATACACCAAGTCTGCCAGCAAGGACGGCAAGGGCTCGGGCAATGTCGCGTTTGTGGCTTTCCACAATGCGGGACACATGGTACCTCATGACGATCCCGAAGGAGCGTTGAGAATGGTGGGCCGATGGCTGAAGAACGAACCTTTGGCTGCTGCTGAAGACGAGTGATGGTAACTTTGTCGATATTTAGAGGAAGGATAATGTCCTGGTAAGAATGAATAATAAATATATGTGTAGGACAATGCATACAGTAGATCATGATGCCAATTGGGTAAAAAAAAGCTAGTACTCCTCCATAACAACATCCCCATTCCCGTTAACCTCTGCTTCCTTTGTCTTCTCCTTTTCTTTATCATCCTCGTTATCCGCCCATCCAGGCCTCATCTTCCCAAGCGCTGCTTTCTCCCATCCACCAACCGAATCTCCTAACCACTCCCCATAATACTCACACCCTGCCGGATTGACAGGTCCACTCTCTTCGCAAAAATGGAATACGGGACACTTGCCACATGGTGCTTGTGTCTGACCAAGTGGGATGGATATGCGGGAAGTGGCACGGTAGATGATGGCGGTATCTGTCAAATCTGTAAGACCGCCGGACAAGCCTCCAGGAATAATCTGGGCAGGGGTAGAGGTGGAAGCGGAAGCGGTAGCAGCTACAGATGGCCTGAAAGCGATGGCGGAGGTGTCGAGCTGGGAAGAGGCAACGGAAGAAATGGAAGAATCGGAAGCAGAGTCGGAATCGGATTCAGAGGAAGAAGAGGAGGAGGAAGAGATGGAGGAGACGGAAGAGACGGACAAGGATCGAGATCGTTTCTTCTTGCCGTCGTCGTTGATTGAGAGAAGGGCATCATCCGAATCCTCATTGTCCGAGCCGTACGCCTTCTTCTTTTTCTTTCCTCTCTCCTTCTCCTTTCTCTTTCTCTCCTTTTCCTTTTCTTTCCTCCGTCTCTCTCGTTCCTTTTCCTTTTCCTTGCGTTTACGCTCTCTCTCTTTCTCCTTTCGTTCCCGTTCCTTTTCTCTTTCCCTTCGTTTCTTCATCTTTGCCTTTTCTTTGGCCTTCATCTTTGCCTTTTCCCGCTCTTTATCCCGATCTTCATCTTCGCTATCGCTCTCCACCTTCCTACGCTTGCTGCTCCTTGCTGTACTTTCATCGTCAGAATCTTCCTGCAAATGGACACCTCCTACAGGCTTTACAACTTCTACAAGCCCATCAAGCTCCAATGCACGCATACACTCCATGACATTCTTGACAGATAGTGTGGCAGAGGTGACACCAAGCTTGTTGACATATGTCCGAAGAGCCATAGGCGTAAGTAGAGAATGATATTTGCTGGAAGTGTTGAGTGCGTTCGGAACGAGGGATTTGGCTTCTTCGCTACGCTTCTTGTCATCGACATAGGTCGCTGTGCGGACTCGGTTGAGAAGGACAGCGCAAATAGTTTCAACAAGGCCTTGGTCGTACTCCTTGTTATCGTCGAACCACACACCACCTGAAATTTCCTCAGGGAGTTTAAGATGGGCCAAGATATAGTACACTGAAGTCGGAGCCTGTTGAAGTCTAGTGTCAATAATTGTCCAGATGGTCTAAAAGGATATGAAACATACGTTGACAGGTTTGAATTGTTTAATATGCCCTTCACTCTCTAGTGTTTTGAGTACTTTCCGTAACATGGAGATAGGCATAGTATCTGTCCCAATGGTTCTAGTGATTTGCGCACTGGCAATACCTCTATTACCTGCTGAACGGATGATAGAAAGAATTATAGATTGTTCTTGCGTAAGAGTCGCTTTTCTAAGAATCCATAGTCATTAGCGCACTGCTACCTTGATGATTAGCATTAGCAGGTGCCGAAACATACTGTTTGGCCTCTTCAGGCGTCTGGGCATGGTACACCATAGCTTTATCGTCTCCTTTTCCTTTTACCTGGCTCAATAGTCTCTGAATTCCCACAGCCCGACATTAGCTCCCGACCAAATCGAAAAGTTGAGTGCCTCGAGAAAACGTACAAGTTTAAGAAGGGTCGTGACGGAACTCATAACAGCTTTCTTGCTCATAGTGGGGAAGCTCGCCTCTATTTGTGTCAAACTCATATTCTGAATGCCCTTTCGTTAGCTCGCAGTTATTCACTGCGAAAGACAAACGCACTTTGTTTTTGGCCGCAAGGACCTTTTTCCAGACCTGCTGGTCTGCGGTAGACATGGAGCTCATTTTAGCTGCAATATGTCTATGCTACCGCATGCAGGATTAAGGGGTATAGATTATCTAGTAAGACGTGAAAGAGAAGTCACGGATGAAAAGCAAATGCATGGTATGTTTTGACTTGCTGGTCGACCGACACTCGCTGGAGCTGGTGGAAAAGAAATCTTGGAATCAATTACGTAACTGGGGATGTGGGCGGGAAGTTACGAGCGGAGCGATAACGCGATGGATGGATTGGCTGGCGGTACAAGTGATTTCTCCCCATCAGGCGCCGTCTCCTGCTACATCCACTCACGTACACGTCACCTCCTACCGCCACCCCGCCACCGCAGGAAGGAAGAAGGGACTCGCCAGCACAGCCACAGCCACTTCCTCCAACACCCGCCCATGGCCCCCTAAATCATCGCCATGTCTTCACAATCAGACGTTCTCGACAACATCTTTCAGCGTCTGTCCGCCAGGTGCGTCTGGCTTCATTGATATAGCTGCCCCTCAACTGACATTTACCAGGTCGGAAGATGTCCGCGCCCAGGCCGGCCAAGATCTTGCAGAGCACGTCGTAGCTTACACCCAAGAATACCCGGGACATGATGCTTCGAAGGGTGTATGGGCACAGGTCTTTCACAAGACATTCGAGTTTACTAGGAGCAACAATCAGCTAGAGAGATTAGGTGCTATTATTGCCATATGTGAGTGGTGTTGCCGTGAGCGGAAATGAACATGCTGACTGAGACTGTGTGATAGCGCAATTGTTACAATTAACCAAGGATGACACACCGGATCGTGCTCAGCAGAAGGTTCTACGCCTCTATGAATGTATGTGGCTCCTTGAGGCTATCAAATCGAAGCTGATATGTCCCAGATCTTCGACCTCTCACAACATGCGGCGATTCGACCGTCATGCTTCCCGCCTCTCTTGTCGTGGAAGATATGGTCCGCAATTCCCCCACGCTTCACACCGATACTTTCCTTGGCAAAGAAGTTGGACAAGCGCTGGTAATGATTGATGGTACGTTTACCGGGGGGAATACTACTGGAAATGATCTGACGATAGTGTTATAGACTCACGTCAAGAAGTCGGCCGTTTCAGTGGTGCCCTCCTTCTATATGCTTTCGCTCGTGCTGCCCCAGGAGTATTCCATCAGTACATCTCCAAGGTCTTGGAAAAGATTTGGATCCCCCTTCGTGACTCTAGATCTGTCGTTCGAGAGCGCGCGAGCATGCTCTTATCTACCTGCCTTGACACTCTCAAAACCCGAGGAGACCGACCATCCACCGATACCTACCGCAAGATCTTTGAAGAGGCCCGTCTTGGTCTCCTCAAAGCCAGCTCGACAGAGTCTATCTTGGGTTCTCTCCTTGCGTTCAATTCCATGCTCCAAAATCAACAGCTTTCGATGGCGGAATATTACCGCTCCATTTGCGAACTAACCTTCAAATACCGTGATTCGAAGGAAGTCTCCATCAGGAAGGCTGTCATTGCCCTTATACCATCTATGGCGACATATGACAGCGACGACTTCGAGGCACATTATTTGCATAGGGGTATGGCGTATCTGCTACAAGCTTTGAACAGACCGGCAGACAGGGACATTTGTAGGTCTACAGTAACTGCAAGAGAATATGTACTGATTCTTACTTAGCGTATGTGGCGTTGGGTCATATGGCTGTACATCTTGGATCGAAAATGAAGCCTTTTATTGACGACATTATGCGAATCATTCGGGATCATCTACGCATGCGAGGGTGTGTCATTTTTTGCCTGATTTCTTTCCCCTAGCTAACTGTAGCGTTGTAGCAAAAAAAATGCCCCATACGAAGCCCCCATCTTCCAGTGTCTTGCGATGCTTGCTACGTCTGTCGGGCCTATGCTTACCCGCCAGATGCACGAAATCCTCGACCTCATGTTCCCCTGGGGCCTTTCCGAACCCTTATGCACAGCTCTTCAGGCCACCGCCTCACATATCCCTCCTCTATTGAGAACTATCCAAGATAGGTTGTTGGAGATGCTTTCGCAGACCTTGACCGGACAAAGCTATAGACCGTTAGGTGCGCCTGCCCCAAGAGGTGGAGCTCAGATGGATCTTAACCTTTTGCAAGTGAGTACATCTAATCTCGTTTGATAAATGGGAAAGGGCTTTTTTTCTGATACGGCCGCAGTCTACAACCAACGCCCAGTCAACAGACACTCTCAAACTTGCTCTTCGTCTCCTTGCGCGCTTCGACTTCGTCGGTCATACCCTTAGCGAGTTTGTCCGTGATGCTGCTCTTCCGTACCTCGAACACGACAGCGTCGAGGTCCGACGTGAAGCTGTGTTGGCAACCACAACCCTGTTTATGACGGACCCAATCTGTCAGCAGACGAGCAGTAACTCGGTCGAGATTGTAAATGATGTGTTGAGTAAATTGTTAACTGTAGCCATTACCGATCCTAGTGCGTTTCATGTCATCTTAGCATCATTTAGTGGAAATAATTGGCTGACTTGCACTCAGATGCTGGAATCCGCCGGACGGTACTTGATCACCTTGAAGACAAGTTTGATCGCCATCTCGCTCAGGCTGCCGATATCCGATGTCTCTTTATCGCTCTCAACGATGAAGTGTTTGGTAATCGTGAAAGGACCATCTCGATCATTGGGAGATTGGCACACCATAACCCGGCTTATGTGATGCCTCATTTGAGAAAGAGTTTGATCAATATTGTCACTGAGTTGGAGTATTCTACCAATGCGTGAGTGGCTGTTTGTATGCATCAGCAGAAGCTAAGCTGACACATCTATAGGCGACAAAAGGAAGAGAGTGCCAAACTGCTCTGTCTTATGATCGGCGCTGCCGCTGGTCTCGTTAAGTCTTATGCCCCTACCATCTTGTCCGTTCTCCTCCGCACTGCTTCCAGCCCCGAATCTTCTATCGGTGTTCAAGCCGAATGCCTCAAATGTATTGGCGAGCTCGCAAGAGTTGCGGGCGAAGAACTCGTCCCTTCCGTCCGAGCCATTCTCGACCTCGTCATTGAAATGCTCAACGACCAGTCTTCCCCCGCCAAGAGAGATACTGCCCTCAAGACCTTGGGGCAGATTGCGAGTAACACAGGAGAGGTTATCAAGCCCTATACGGATTACCCTCAGTTAATGGGGGTGCTGTTTAGGTTTTTGAGAATGGAGGCGAATTCGAGTGTCAGGCAAGAGACTATCAAGACCATTGGTATGCTGGGTGCCTTGGATCCCTTCAAGCACAAGGTAAGCGATTGTTCATGTATTGTTGGACGGTCACTGATGTCGCGTAGACTTTGTTGGGTGATGTGGACGACCCTATCGACGAAGGGACAACCTCGCGAGTCAATGACATTGTGTTGCTCAACCAACACAACTCTTCAGTCAACGACGAGTTCTTCCAGACTGTTGTCATCCATTCTTTAGTTAACGTCTTGCATGACTCTACTTACAAGGATCATTATCAAGCCGTGGAAGCCATTATGATGATTTTTAGGACTCAACGATTGAGATGTGTCAACTTCCTTCCTCAGGTATGTGAATCAATGATACAAAGGCGGGCATTGCTGACAGTTAACAGATTGTCCCTGCATTCCTCAATGTCATTCGCATTGCACATTCCTCTCGTACCGAGCTTTACCTCAAACAACTTGCGCAGTTTATTACAATCGTTAAGCTGCATATCCGCAACTACCTCAATGATGTCTTTGATCTCATCCACGAGTTTTGGAACCCCAACTCTACCCTTCAGATCACCATCATCTCCCTCGTTGAGGCCATTGCGAAGGCCGTGGAAGGAGAATTCAAGGCATACTTGCCCAAGCTTTTGCAGCAAATTTTGAGATCGTTTGATGGAGACTTGTCAGCCAAGCACCTTCCGGAGCTGAAACTCAACACTTTGCTTCAGATCCTGAAAGCGTTCTACGTCTTTGGCGAATCTATTGAAGACTATCTTCACCTTGTGTTGCCCGTCATTGTTCGATCTTTTGAGAACCCGGCCGCCCCCGACTCTCTCCGCATTGCTGCTTTGCGCACTACAGGACAACTTTGTCGTAAAGTCAACTTTTCGGACCACGCAAGTCAGATCATCCACCCGTTAGTAAGAACTTTGGGTAACAGCTCAGAGGAGTTGAGGCAGACCGCAATGGAAACACTTTGTGTTTTGGTGTTGCAGTTCGGTCCAGATTATGCTATCTTCATTCCTATGGTAAACAAAGTGAGTCGAATTCAGAATCAATTCCCGGATTACTCTGATGATATACAGGCCTTGGTGGAAAACAAAATATCACACCCTGGTTACGAAGCCCTCATAACCAAGTTGCTCAACCGCGAGCGCCTTCCTCCTGACCTTGGTCCTGTTGAAAGATACGCCAGCGACTCTGCCGCCGAAGCCTCTGCCCCAGAGCCTGTTGCTCTTAAGGTCAACCAGCAGGCTCTTAAACTGGCTTGGGACTGTTCCCATTTGCTTAACACCAGCAGCAGGACCGAGTGGATCTCTTGGATTATTGGCTTGGGTCATGAGATGATGAGAGAAAGCCCTAGTCAAGCCATAAGAGCTGCGAGGAGTTTGGCGTTGAGTAGTGTGGCCTTCACCAAAGAACTGTTTAATGTTGCTTTCTACTCATGCTGGCAGGAGCTGTTTGAGAGCTACCAGGTAAGTTGATGATGTGACGTACGGATTAGAGGCGAACGTGCACTGATGATCAATGATAGGAGGATTTATGGCACAATCTTGACCGAGCAATCAAAAAAGATGATGTCCCCGGCGATGTTGTCAACATGATTCTCGGGGCTACCCAGTTCTTGGAACACGATGAAAAGGAGGTAGCGATCGAAAGCCGTGTTTTGGGCAGCGTCGTAAGTATCAAGCTTGAAATCGCCTAGCATAAACTGATTATTCGCATCAGGCTGCCAATTATCAAGCTCTCGCAGTCGCTTTACACTACAAAGAACAGGAATTCTTCCTAGATCCCAGCAAAGAAGTCATTGAAGACCTCATTGACGTCAACCAGAAACTCCAGCAAAGCGATGCTGCCTGGGGTACCCTTGAATGGGCCCAGACAGAGATGGGAATGACCACTGAAGTCGAGTGGTACGAAAAGCTTGGAAGGTGGGAGGAAGCGTTACAAGTGTGGAACGAGCGAGATGCCGATGCGTCGACCACTTTCTCAGAGTGGGAGATCACTGAAGGCAAGGTCACTTGTCTGCACGCTATGGGCGAATGGGAACAACTCTCTGATTTTGTCCAGGCTCGATGGGCCAACAGGACGGCTGAGGAGAAGAAGTTGCTTTCACCATTGGCGGCAGCGGCTAGTTGGTCGCTGAAACAGTGGGATCTGATGGATGACTACATCTCTGCCATGAAGGGCGATGGAGCAGATCGCGCGTTCTTCAAGGCTATCCTAGCTGTGCACAGAAACCAAATTCCTGCCGCTTTGAAGCAGATCTCCAAGGCACGAGAAAGGTTGGATCCAGAGTTGACTACCTTAACTGGTGACAGCTATGGCCGAGCGTACGAGTAAGTTATGACTCATTTGCAAGACGAACTTTCGCTAACAAAACTTTAGCACTGTCGTGAGGATTCAAATGCTTGCTGAGCTGGAGGAAATCATTGCCTACAAGGACCACGCCGACGAGCCTGCCCGACAGGAGATGCAACGACAGACTTGGAAGAAGCGGTGAGCATTTCTTTTCACTCACTCTTTTGTAGTGATCATTGGCTGACTGGCATCCACTACAGGCTGGCCGGATGTCAGCGTGATGTTGAAGTTTGGCAGCGCATTCTTCAGGTCAGATCCCTTGTGCTCAAGCCTAATGAGGATATGGACACTTGGATTGAGTTTGCGGATCTCTGTCGAACATCTGACAGGCTGAACTTGGCCGAGAAAACGCTGACATCTCTTGTTGGCTTCCAATACCCATCAATGGAAGACGTGAGTCCCTTCCGTTGGTGTCTTTGATAACCGCGCTAATTCCATTGATAGACTCGAGGACGAGCGCCACCTCCCATCATCTTCGCTTACCTCCGTATGGCTTGGGCGAAGAACCTACAAATCGACTCTCGAGAAGAACGTTACGAGACTCTCCAACACCTGCGCGACTTCACCGACCAGCTTACCGACGACGTTGGTATTGGAGCGAGGGGACCCAACGGCAGACTCATGTTACCTGACCAGAAGTTGTATGGATCTTACACCAAGCTGCTGGCGCAGTGCCACGTTGAGTTGGGTCAGTGGCAAGCGACCTTGAGGGAAAGCCAAGGATCTGTAAGTTTTTCGCCTGCAACTTGTTCAACCGCTTGCTAATACGAGACAGGCTGATCCCTCGGGCATTCTCCACGACTACTGTCTCGCCACTGAGCTTGACCCTGAGTGGTACCAAGCTTGGCACACTTGGGCCTTGGCCAATTTCGAGGTCATTACCCAGCTTGAAGTGTCGCAGCAAGGTCTCTCACCTGTTCACTTTACGACCTATATCATTCCTGCTGTCGAAGGTTTCCTCAAGTCTATCTCGCTTTCTCCCGGCAACTCCTTGCAAGATACTTTGAGGCTGTTGACTCTCTGGTTTACATATGGATATTCTAGCGGAGTCACTGCGGCTGTTAGCCAAGGTCTTCCCACTGTCAACATTGATGTCTGGCTCGAGGTTATTCCTCAGGTAGGTCTTATCTAATATTTGCCCGGAGAAATGCTAATGTGATACTTTGCAGATCATTGCCCGTATCCAGACGCCTCGCCAGTCTATACAGCAGCTCATTGTACAATTGTTGCATGATATTGGCAAAGCCCATCCCCAAGCCCTTATTTACCCTCTTACCGTCGCCTCCAAATCTACAGTCGCTGCCCGACGCACTGTTGCCCAAAATATTACGCATAAAATGCGAGAGCACTCTCCCAAGATTGTTGACCAGGCCGAGCTTGTCAGTACAGAGCTCATCCGAGCAGCTATCTTATGGCATGAGATGTGGTATGATGGTTTGGAAGAAGCGTCAAAGCACTACTTTGGTGACCACGATATCCCTGGCATGTTAGGAGTCCTTGAGCCTTTGCATGAGATTGTCGAAAACGTGAGTCTTGTTACGGCTAGGGCACAGCACTAATATAATTCTCAAGGGACCTCAAACCTTGCGTGAGACATCCTTTATCCAATCGTTCGGCCATGATTTGCGTATCGCTCGGGAGCATCTCAAGCGTTACCGTATAACTCAGGATGGTACTGAAATCCAACAAGCATGGGATGTCTATTATTCCGTCTTCCAGCGTCTGGGCAAACAGCTCAAGCTCCTCAACGTCATTGAGCTGCAATATGTCTCGCCCAAGTTAATGGCCGTTCGAGACTTGGATATTGCAGTTCCAGGTACCTACCAGAGTGGCAAGCCTATCATCGGTATTAAGAACGTTATCCCAACCTTCAAGGTCATTGCTTCCAAGCAAAAGCCAAGACAGTGCAGCATGCGCGGTATGGATGGCAAGGAATATGCATATTGCCTCAAGGGTAAGTCCTCCAGAAACAAAAGGGCCCGTGCTGTCGCTAATATGATATTTAGGTCACGAGGACTTGCGACAAGACGAGCGTGTCATGCAACTCTTTGGTTTGGTCAACACTCTTCTTAATAATGACCACGAGTCTGCCAAACGACATCTCAGTATCCAGCGATTTTCTGTTACTCCTCTTTCCCCTAGTGCCGGTTTACTCGGTTGGGTTACCCACAGTGATACAATTCATGTTCTCATCAAACAATACCGAGACCAAAGGAAAATCTTGGTGGATATTGAGCACAAACTTATGCAGCAGGTGAGTCCCAGTTTCCGCGTCCAGGTAGATGTTTGTAAGCTAAGCAACCACTCAGATGTCTGATGAGAGCTACGATTCTCTACCGCTCTTGCACAAGGTCGAGATCTTCCAGTATGCTTTGGATAACACGACTGGTCAAGATTTGTACCGCATCCTGTGGCTCAAGTCTCGTAACTCAGATATCTGGCTTGAAAGAAGGACCACCTACACCAGAAGTCTGGGTCTCAATTCCATGGTCGGGTATATCCTTGGTCTGGGTGACAGACATCCTTCAAACCTGTTGCTCGATCAGATTACGGGTAAAATGGTGCACATTGACTTTGTACGTTGGCGGTACGATTGGTTGACTGGCTTGGTGAGATTGCTGACATTACTATACAGGGTGATTGTTTCGAGGTTGCTCAACAGAGAGACAAATACCCTGAGAAAGTACCTTTCCGACTTACCCGAATGCTCATTCATGCCATGGAGGTGAGTTACGTCCCAAACTCCACAAAGCGTCATCTGATCTGTTTTTTTCAGGTCTGCGGTATCACTGGTAACTTTTCGCGAAGTTGTGAAGTGTCCATGGAAGTCCTTCGTGACAACAGGGAATCACTTATGGCCGTCCTTGAAGCATTTGTGTACGACCCTCTTATTGCTTGGCGTCTTACAGCGACGGACAAACGACCTGGTGGTGTTGGCGAAGTCAAGGACCTGGATGACCCGGCTGTGTACGGAAAGCAGAGGAAAAACAAGGCGAACGAGACGGAGATTCTCAATGGCAAGTCGATCTGAATTGTTTGTAGAATATCACTAACTGGGTTTCAACCACAGATGTGGAAAATACCGAGGTGAAGAACGACAAGGGTCTGCAGGTCATTGAACGAGTACGACGAAAATTGACCGGTCGAGACTTTAAGCCCGATGTTGTACTCGATGTCAAGTCCCAGGTGGAGAAGTTGGTGGTTGAGGCGACAAAGACAGAGAATCTTTGTGTAGCATTCTTGGGATGGTAAGTCATCTCTCTCGTCTAAAGGTTTTGGACCGCGCTGACTTGATTTCAATAGGTGTTCGTTCTGGTAATCAAAGGATCGACGATTATGGCGCGCGAGAAGTTAAAAAAAAAATGGGGATGAAAATGATTGACATAGCATGGATTGACTGGACGAAACTTTTGTACTTCTGTAGAGATAATTAATGGCATTTCTTGGTATCATTATGGGGCTGGCTGCGTTATCGGAATGGAAAAAGCTAAACTTGGAAACAAAAAGACCTGGCAAGACGCGTCGAGGGATCTGAGAAGATGGGTGTTGTTCCTCAGCGATTTGCATTTTCGTTTCATCTATTGTCCGTTCTCCTTTTGTATTCGCTCCTGAACCTCGGCATCCCAATCCCATGCTGCGCATGCTCCGGAGCGCATTGAGGAGAGGAACGTATCTGAACAGTGCCATCCCCCGCACACCAGCCCCATTGAGCACACCCCCACAACGCCTGCCGCTGTCTCGTCGCTTCTCTCTGCTCTGCAAACCTCTTCAGTCGCGCCGCCCGACCCGTCCCAAACTTTCCAAGGCTCCCAAAGCTACAAAGCCTCCCAGATCACCCAGACTTTTCAAAGCCTCCAAACAAAGCGACGCAAAAACACCACACAAAACACGCAAACTCATCAAACCCCCAAAAGGCCCGGTACTTTCTGAAACACAAGTGACTTTTGAGCTCCCCGTATCTCCCGAAAACCCGACGGCTTCCAAAAGCCCGCCCCCTTCAATACACCCTCCCTTCGACAAACTTCTAATCATGGTCCGAGCCGCCGATGTTGTCAGCCGCATGGAAATGCCGGAAGAGCTTCCGGATTTCCCCCTGCCTCCGCTTCCGGATATCTATGATCGTGAGCTCTTACGTCAAGTCTTTACGCATACCAGCTACGTGGGAGCGAGGAAGCAATCTGCATTGTTTGATAAGGAGGCATTTCATCATGACAATGAGAAGCTGGAACATGTCGGTGATGCTTTGTTAGGTGAGTGCGATTCGATAGGCTGGCCATTGAAGGAGGGGGAGGTCGAATTGAAGTCGGACAGCTTTGTTGTTAGACCTCTATCTGACGCCGTCGGCAGGCTGCATTGTGACCTGTTTGCTTCATGACTTGTATCCGAATCTCAACCCGGGCAACGCAACTGTGCGTATCTAAACAACATAGGCACCAGCGATCCACCTCAACTGATGAGTAATTGCGTCAGGAAATGAAAGCTATCTGCGTTTGCAACCAGACGTTATCACAACTGTCTAGGCGCTATAAGATGCCAGAACGTCTCATAACAGACGTGAACGCTACAGAAATTTTGAAGAACGGGACAAAAACCACAGCCAACATCTTTGAGGCGTATGTCGCTGGCCTCCACTACTCTTATCTCAAACATGGTAAGAATTTCCAAGGCAAAACCGCCAGTAATGGCCCTGACTTTTCTTCTCAAATAGGCAACACGAAAGATGTTGGCAAAGGTGACGGGCCAAAGACACATGGGCAAGGTCTTGAACATTTGCAAGAGTGGCTTCGACCACTCTTTGAACCGATCGCTGAATGGGTATTGGGTTACATGAAGAAGGAACAAGAACGGTTGGAAGCAGAAACAGCTGTCAAAGCTGGATCAATGGATATCGACCTCGACGACTTGGCGAATGGTGCGTCAGGAAAGCTCAACGAGTTGTTCATCTCTAGAGGGGCGGGTATGCCTGTGTATACATATGAGCAACGGGGGGTTGATATGTGGAAGGCAATTGTAATCGCACGCAATAGAGATGGGAAAGAATGGTGAGCTTCAGTCCACCCGTCCAGACGAGGGATGTGGACTAATCGGTGAGTATAGGCAAGGCGAAGCTACACGAACAAAGAAGAAGCAGGCGGCCACGGTGGCGGCATATAAGATTCTAATGCAGCTAGAAGTCGTTTGATCAAGACCTCCATTCTGAGACCGTGAATAGGGCAATCCATTTAGAACTTCTTTTGGGTATTAAGGTTATGGTATGGACAATCATATATCATGAGAGAGTGGGAGTTAACGGTATAAGAGAAAGGATAATAAAGGTTTTGTAAGATATGTAATACTACGCTCCAAGATGGTCCCAGTGAGAGTTGGCCTAAGAGGGGCGACTCAAAGCAATAGGAAGACTGCTTTAATCGGATCGAAAAGTGGAGCTGCATGGAAATAAATGGCGCCGTCCAGCTCAAAAAAGTGATGGAAAAAGAATACGAGTGGGTCTTATCCCGTTTGTAAAAAGGTCTACAGCTATCGAGCGAGAAAATCTCCAGAAAACTTGAGAGAAACTGTGCTGGATTGTCATGTGGTCTCTTAACCATGCACCAATCCTTTTTTACAAAGACAAGACGAAAGTTTGCATTCTTTCAAAGTTCTTGGGGTCGATTTCCCATTAGGAAAGACATCTAGCTATACAGACGCCCAATATAACTTTCCAGACGAGGAAAACATTAATATTACTGAAAGATCCACACCGGGGTATCTTTAAACATAAGAGAATACTTCATTACTTCCTTTATCGCCATAATATACAGCCTGAAGAAGCTTATGAAGGGGGAGCTCGAGGAGTGAATTTAAGGAGACAGTGGTCCTTGGGGAAGATACTATAAAAAAAAATCATAACAAGGTCAGCTTTTTAAATCCTTCCAGGAACAGGGGGACTGAACACGTACGCCGCAATGACCTGTACTTCATCACTCAACTCGGTCCTCTCGTGCTTCCAGTCCATCAAAACACTCGCTGTACCCAAAGTGGCCGCCAAATGCATAGAAGCGTACTGGCCACCGATACACTTGTGGGGACCGCTACCCCAGACGAGGTAGTTTTGGGGCTTGGAGTCGGCGATAGGGGGGGAACCGTCGGCCTGGGGGAGCCATCGTTCGGGAAGGAATCGATCGGGCTCAGGGTAACAGGTCTCGTCATGTAAAGAGTTCCAGAAGGCAGGGATGATCATAGAGTTCTTGGGAGCGGTGTATTCGGGGGAGACGGGGAAGGGCTTGGTAGTCATGTAGGGAACCTATACATGCACATCAGTCAAGACGTCTCGGCTGGAGTGAATGGCGTGAAAACGTACCATGATGACAGGAGGCCTAAACCTCAAAACTTCCTTGATGGTAGCTCGAGTATAAACCATGTCGTCAAGCATGTCCAAAGTCAAGGGCCTCTCGAGGTCGTTACCCCTAACCCTGTACTGCTCCTCCCTAACCTTTTCAAGAACTTCAGGGTGATCGGCAGTAAGCTGGAATGTGTAGACAAGAGCGGAGGACATGGCGTCCTGAGAAGCGAAAAGGAAAGACAAAAGAACCATGGCAATTTCGTGGTCGCTGTACTCTCGAGAAAGGAGTCTGGTCTGCTCACCGTCATCCTTGGCACGTCGGGCAAGGATCATGGCTCGCACCCAATGGTCCAAAAGACACTCGGGCTCGGCCTCGTCATCCTCCATCCTGATCTTACTGGCAGCACTGGCAGCGGAGAGATACTTCATGACAGTTTTCCTAGCCTGGATAGCGTTGTAAACTTTGGTACCAGGGATAGCGAGGGGGAAGTTGACAAGCTCGAGAGAGATGGTGATAAGCCAGTACTTGTCGTTGATCTCTTGCTTCTGGGCCTCAGTGAGGTAAGGGCCGATGAACACGGAAAGGGAGGTGTCCATGTTGAGGTCTCGCATCTTCATCATGTACTGCTGAGCAGGGGCGGGATCAGACATCCACTTGTTGAAGTAGCTTCGGTAGATCTTCTCCTGAATGGGGAGGTAGATACTACGACGCTGTCAGTGGCTGTCGACTAAAGACTTGACGGTGTACCTACCTGAGAGCCTGCTTGGTGAAGAGAACGTTCAATGCCTTCCTGTAGTCGGCATGGACCTTGCCGTGCAAAAAGACCCAGTTCTCAGGCAACAAAACCTTCTTGGCCGAAGCAACGAGACAGGGTTCAGCGTGGTTGGGGGAGTTGAGGATCTTCCTGGCCATTTCGTTGGAAGAACCGATGACGATGAAACTGTTTTCGTGAATCAGTACTCATCTCTGTGCATTGTTTGATAATTAAAACGTACATGTTGAACACGGAAACAGCGCTCAGAGGTCCAGAGTTCCACTGGGCCTTGTAGTTGGCCAACGTGGGGTTCAAAGAGTCGGCAAACTTGCCGATGACGGGAATGGTCCATTTGGCACCGGGCAAGTGGGCTTTCTTGGCCCTGTAGACGAGCTGCTCGAGGACAAGAAGAGAGAGAATAAGGGTAAGGATGGTGGCAGTGGTAGTTTTGCTATTCAATATATCAGTTTGAGTTTCAAGTGAGTTGTAAAATGTGGCACCCACGTGTCAAAGCTGAACTTGGCTTTGGTCAGTCCTTCAAGACCCCAAGTCTTGATCGCGGCAAGATCAGGGATGGCCGTGGGGCGGAGAATGGTATGGGATTCCATATTTTATTCAGTTACTATGTGTCGATTGAGTTGATTGGCTCTATAATAGTGGGTCAGCTACATGTATGACTAATATAGATAACACGGTTTGGCTTGGCCAGTGGGACGATGATAATATTGCGGTGAGTACGCGCGCTCGGCGTCCGGGACGGAGTGTCACTACATATAATAATGGAACCACGCTAGTCCCCCCACCCGCTCATATTCAATTGCACCAAGCCAGCCATCTCAGATACATGTATCTCTGGAGCGCTGACTCACGAGCAGTAGTATATTCCGTGCCAGCCTATGTAAAGATCGTGTTTCGAGGTGTGTTGTGAAGTCGTGTCTCGTGAAAAACAAAAAAAGTTGCGTCCGGGGGCCGAGGGGAAGGCAATCTAAAAATCAAAGAGGGGCAGTTCGACACTGCATGGGCAATGGAAAGTCAGTTCTGGCACCACCTCGGTCTTCCACAAGCCACCAGTACGGTAGTACGCACCTCAGTACACGCTCTCGAGAAGTTGAAAGGGGAAAACCGAAAAGGAGATGAAAAAGAAAACAAACGATTTGCCAGGCGGAGGTGGAATCCAGGACATCGTACCACCTTGGCGGGCACGAATCCTGCCGACCCCGCAAACTTCTCTCCGGTCACGTGACATTACAAACAAGCACTCGTGGGCTGGGCTGCTGTTTGTCAGCATGCTGAGAAAGTCGGACGACGCCGACCGCCGCAGTTCCCGAAGGAAACAAACACGGAGAAAGTTGACGACCCGATCCGATATACGCTTTTCGGCAGCAACATTTCGACAGATGCGAGGAGATCAGCGTGGTACCAAAGCATAAAGTCTGACTTGAGTGAATTTGGAATGCTTTAAACCAAAAGGCGGGGGCTGGCAGCGGCTGAAGCTAGTAATGAAAGTGATTGCAGCAATAAAAGATCTGCATGTTGAGGCAAGGGAAGGAGCATAGAAATTGTCTTTTTCCTGAAAGAGTCGTGGCATAGGATATTGACTGGATTACAGGCTGTTCATTCCATTTGCACTCTGACGATGGTTCGCAGGCGCTCGGATGTCGCTACCATACTTTCACCACTTTTCTAACACCCATACCGAGCAGATGGTAACTGGCAAGTGACTGCCGCATTGGCCCCCTATTGCCAATCTTATCGTTCAAAGATCAAAAGTTCTAACTTTTGTCTTGACTTTGGACAGCGCATTAGACGTGCCCAGGTGGGAAATGAGCAGAAGATAAAGGCAATTTACGTAACAAAACCAACTTGTCACGTGACGTTGAAGAAAGTTGTCTCCATGTCGATAACGAAGAAGCGAGTGCTGGAAAATGTCAACTTGGTAGTTTATCTCCCATTATCGCACGCACCAAATAAAAAAATCATGTCCCAAGGAATCCTCATCACTGCCTCAAAAGTAGCCACACCCTTCAAGTCGGAGCTTCTTTCCGCCCTCGCCTCTCCTCGCTTTTCCTCGCGACCTCCGCACTTGGTCGGTATCCTCGCTACTAAAAAGGAAGACGCCAGGACCTATGCCGAGTTCACCAAGAAGGCTTGTGAGACCTTGGGAATCACCTATGAACTTAGACTTGTCGGTGAGGCAAGGGAAGGGATGGACGGTGAAGGTGTGGGGATCGAGGTTGAAGAAGCTATCCTCGAGGTATGTCGTACTCGTTTTTTTTCTTCTTCTTTGTTGCTCGTGGGGAGGCGAGATGGAGAGCTGACCTTGAGACGAAAACAAAAAGGCCAACGAAGATCCTGATGTGGACGGCATGATGGTCTACTACCCCATCTACGGTGGCCGACAAGACCAATACCTCCAATCCGTCGTCTCTCCCCAGAAAGACGTCGAGGGTCTCAACCACCAATTCCTCTTCAACCTCTACCACAACGTCCGTTTCATCAACCCCCTCACCCTCCGTCCCATCCCTGCTTCTCACTTGCCCGAGCCCTTGCCCAGCAAGTCGGGCAATAACTCTAAAGACGAGGACGTTGCGCCGGAAGGTACAGTGAAATCCATCTTGCCCTGTACGCCCCTGGCGATCGTCAAGGTCCTCGAACATATCGGCGTGTACAACAAGCTTCTCGCCTATGGCGATCGAGCGAGGGGCAAGGTGATTACCATCATCAACCGTTCTGAAGTTGTCGGTCGTCCGCTCGCGGCCTTGTTGGCCAACGACGGCGCGCGGGTCATCTCCGTCGACCTCGACTCCATCGTCGAATTCTCCAAGCGGCCTTCCAAGTCCGTGGAAGGCAAAAAGTCTTCAGCGAGCCCGCACCATATCACCACCCCTTTACCTGATATGACGTTGCACAAGGCGTTGAGTTTCAGTGATGTGGTGATTTCTGCCGTGCCTGTGGACAGCTTTAAAGTGCCTACCAAGGAGCTGAAGGATGGGTGTGTTTGTGTGAATGTTGCTGGGGAGAAGAACTTTGAGGCGGATGTCAGGGATCGGGTAAGCGTTGTGCTATTGATCTCTAGTTTGGTCGTGGGGACAAAAATCAGCTGCTAATGATGATGAATTGTAGGCATCTATTTATGTGCCCTCTGTTGGTGTCATGACCATCACCATGCTCCAGCGAAACTTGTTGAGGTTGTGCGAGTACCGTGATATGATCAAGAAGCAAGAGGCTTCTTTGTAGATAAAAAGAGTTGTAGTGTAGTAGACAGAGGCGTGTCGGATGTTGCGTTGTTCATCTTTATTCTTCTTTACATGAATCGGGTCCTCGGCTACCGCCTCCACCATGGTCAGGTATATATCCACATCGGATTCATTTCTTCTCTTTCTACTTTTACCCACACTCTCGTAAAGAAGTATTCTCGCCTCCGCAAAATAATTTGGAAAAAAAAATAGGGATCTGGCTTGAAGCGAACAAGAAAGCAATGACACAAATAAAAAAACGGAGAACGCCTTCCGACCACAATTATGAAAAATTCAAGACTCAAAACCTGGCGTTACGGGTCGTTAATTCAAAAGAGGCTGTCCGACATTCTCTGCTTTTCTCTGCACCAAGCCATCTTAAAGGGTCTTTTCGTCTGATAAATTAGATTAGCTCAAATTCTTCAGGAAAGTGGAGATGATAAAGGCTTACGAGCGAAAGAGGAAGGGGCAGTGGTGCCGGCGGGGTTGAAACTGTGCTCCTTGGCAAGGGGGTCAGATGTACCGAAAGAAGCTTGGCTTCGAGACTTGACGTTGCCAACCATGGGTCGGAGGAAGTGGAAGTAGAGAA
Organism: Cryptococcus neoformans H99; assembly: GCF_000149245.1. NCBI lineage: Eukaryota > Fungi > Basidiomycota > Tremellomycetes > Tremellales > Cryptococcaceae > Cryptococcus > Cryptococcus neoformans. The sequence goes on from NC_026751.1 coordinate 377,537, forward strand.
TCTCAGCACCTCGGGTGGCAGGGAGCATGACTGGATTGTTCTATTAGCATAGTGCTATATAGCAAGCAAAGACATAACGCTTACGCCAGATGGTGAAAAGGGTCTTGAAAACAAAGTACATAGGAACCCAGTAGAGAACCGCCCTCAAACCCATGGACTCGACGAGGTTAAGAGAACCAAAGACGACCCAATAGGTCAACCACTGCTTGTCATCGTTGGTCTGAGGAGACTCAATGGCCAGGATGGAAAGGTAAGCGGGGAGAGCCCAGCCGATAAGGTTGGAGATGGGCTGGGCAAGGCCAAACATATTGAAGAAGATGAGAAGGACAGAGCTATGAGCGAAATTGAGCGTCAGCGTCATGGTCGGATTTCTGCGGAAAATCCGGGAAAGCAGCCGCGAGCCGCGTCATGATTCAGGGAAAAAAAAAGCTACAACTCACGAGAAACCAAGAGCGATGACACCATAGGCCTTGGGGACCTTTGTCTGCTGCTCAAGCTGACGGAGGATGGGGTACTTGTTAAGCTGTGGGTGTTGAATGATGCATAGACAGGAAGAAAAAAGTTCAAGTTAGCAAACTATGCAATTAACACGGGATGGAACGTCTTGGAAGGCGGTTGGTTGACGGAAAAAAAAAAAAGACATACCTCGGCATCGAGAGCAGAGACCTGGCCGTTGGCAACGTTGAGAACCTGCTGAGCGTAAGGGTTATTGAGGAAGTTGTTCTTGATTTGTTCGGACTGGGCGGCCATCTGATGCAAAAGATATTAGCCGGGAGCGGGAGGTACAAAGGGTCGTGTGAGAGGACATGACGCCCGGGATGAGGGTCAATATGTATCATCAAACGACTGCACGTCTAGTGGCAGCCTGGGGACACCCAACCTGGAAGACCCAACCTGGAAGGAAGAAGGAAAGCAGGTGTATCTGCAGAGCAGGGTTGAGAAGATCATAGACCGCTTATCTGGCCCCGCGGCGCCGCTTCTTGTGGCTGTCCTTCTTTCCTCTTTGGAGATAGACTCACTGTGAATGCTATGTGATGTTTGTAGATGTCTCTGGAAGAAAAGCCTGGATGCTGTGGATCAAAATGAAAAAGGAAGATGGAAGAGAAAGAGATGGATGTCTTGGTGTTGTTGGCATGATGGGAAGGGGAGCGTCCAGTCCGTTGCGTCATCCCCCGTACGCCACATTGCCCTCCAATACGGCGTTTAGCGGAATTATACTTGTGGGGGGCCACGCGAGAGGCGCGTGGATTCTATTATTATGCAGCCATTCATTCAGGCGCGTTATTAGGCTGGACGCGTCTTGTTCCCTGGCTGAGGGCCGGACTTGGAACTAGCTTCTTTTTCTTATCCATTTGCTGCTTGATCCATCTGTTTCCACTAGTCACAATGCTCGGATCACCGCGGGCACACTCACCCGCCCCTCCCCTGGCCGCCAGAGGAAGGAAGACAGGCCTCAAGTCACGGGCCACCCAGATACTTGCACTCAGATTCGGCTGGGTCGTGCTCGTTATATGGTACGAGGTGAGTGGCGCAGCGCGCATTCGGCGGTGGAGCTGATACATGGTGCTGCAGGTCGGAGAAGTGAGTACTGCATCTGTAGCATCGTCAGCAACCAGCCAGCTATCCTGCGGGCGCTACGTCTTGCGCTGCCCGCAATGGTCGACGCCCTCTGCCGGCGCCAAGCGCGATTTCTCCTCCAAGGCACCCAGGGCCATCTAAGGTTTTTGCCAGAGATCTATCTATCAGCCACCTCGCAATCCTCACGCAAGTCGGGCGGGCCGTGCTTGCGCTGCGGGCAAAACTCGCTGGTCAATGCCCGACACGGCCGACCTCTAGGTTTATTTGTTACTGACAGCCATCTGTAGTTCTTCCACTCTCTCTCCACATGCCGCTTCCCCGACTCTGCTCTGCGGCAGGCCCATCCCCAAGCCCCGCCTCCCACCCATGTCGTCCTCATCGCCGATCCGCATGTTCCCCATGCACGACTGTCGTACCCCTCCGGGAACCCCTGGCTGAACTGGGCCAAGCAGCAGATGGATGAGCTCTTCATGCGCAAAAGCTGGAATGTGGTTATGCGTCTAGGGAGGGTAGACCAGGTGCTTGTTCTCGGAGATATGTTGGACTCGGGAAGGGGGGTCATGTCCGATGAAGAGTGGGTTGCCTGTCCGTCGTCTACACGTGTATACTTACAGACTTTAGGTACGTGGAGTACATCGCTCTATTCCGATCAATATTCCAGCTTCCTCCCACAACGCCTATGCACTTTGTACCAGGTAACCACGACATTTCTCTCGTCCCCAATGGCAGATTCTCCTCTCAAGCTCGGTTACGCTACCAGCAACATTTCAAAACGCCCAACACCGTCCTTCCCATATCAAACCACTCGTTCATTTTGCTTGATGCCGTAGGTTTGGTGGAAGAAGACTATCGGCGGTATGCTTCAGAGATGCAGTTTGGGGAATGGGATGGTGTCAAAGGCGGTGTGATTGAGTTTGTCAAAGACCTGAGGGACAATCCTCCACCTGGACCCAAAATCTTGCTTTCCCATATTCCACTGGCGAGACCTGAAGGCGCCGCTTGTGGACCGCTGAGAGAAAAAGGACGGATATCAAAAGGTGCTGGGCCTGGATACCAAAATTTGCTTGGGAGTGAGACTTCCAAATTCTTGTTGGATGCCATTCAGCCGAACATTGTGTTTAGGTTCGTTTCTTTTACGTCCACTGGTCGAGGATACGCTAACGATTTCCAAAGTGGGGACGACCACGATTACTGTGATTATGTCCACAAAGGGAATATCCGAGAAGTGACAGTTAAATCCTTCTCCTCGTCCACGGGCATCCGCCGTCCGGGACTCCAACTGCTCTCGCTAGTTCCTCCACCGACAGAATCCACCGCTAGACTTCTCCCAACCCACGCCGACCGACCTTGCTTCCTTCCCGATCAGCTGGGTGTCTATTGGCGTGTCTATCTCCCTCTCGCCATCCTTACAGCACTGTACCTTTTTATCACAAACCTTCGTTCAGCGTATTTGCGATGGGACCGTTCTTCACACGCCGTTTCGGAGAAAATGCGGTCAAGCCCCGCTTTGCTCTCCGCGGAGACCATGTCGCCCAACTCATTCTCGTCACGGCGGAATGGACCTGTCCCACTTAGTATTCCCTCTCGTAAATCATCTTCACATCTCCCCCTTTCTGCTCCCTCAGCCATTCCCTCTTCCACCCTGCCTCGCCCTGTACGATACAACTCCACTCCTGCAGAGTACCCGCCAGGTTCCAGGAGCGGCCAGAGCAACCCTGTATCCCCATTTGGAAGTCCGAAATTGTCCGCCGTTGAGCGTTTTGGGGAGCGCGATGTAGAACGCGATGGAGAAGCAGCGTCTGCTAGTGTGACAGGTCTTAACACACCTCTCACCTTGTCTCGGCGATCATCCTACATATACATGGATCGCGGCTTTCCATCTTCAGTCTCTGACTCTGCGCCGTTATCTGCTTCGGGCACCACTAACTGGGGGTTGGGTGCAAATACGGGAGTCAGTTCACCCTCATCGTCGGGTTTTATTCGGAGAGTTTCTAGCGCCAACCTGTCGACGTTGATCACTACGAATGTCGCCCCTCCGAGCTTGAGCATCACCTCCCCCGGTACACCCCGGCGTGTCACCCTCCCCAGCCCTCTCCTTCTCCCGCATTCCCCTGCTCACGCGCAAGCCCACCCCCTCTCCCAAACCTCTTCACACGCCACGCACCCCCATCCAGCTGTGATTTACACTTTCCCCACCCCATCAAGGTCATGGTTCTGGTTTGAGAGGGCCAAGTCGTTTTTAAGATGGGCATGGAAAGCAAGGAAGGGAGCCGTGGGCAAGAGTTGGAGAGAGCTGATCAGTGTTGCATGGGTTGGGGCTATCGTCTGGCTAGGTGTGAATGCGTTGTTTTTCCTTGAGTAAAACACTCTCGAGTAGAACGCCGTGGTGCTTGGGTGCTTGGGTGCTTAGATGCTTGGGGTCTTGTGTTTATTGTTTTTTTTTCTTCGAGGGCGTGTGGAAAGATGTCGCCTGCGTTGCAGCAGGGTGTATCCAAAAAAAAATTGTCTACTGTCTCTTCCTGTTTTTTCCCTCCTAGATTTGATCTCTTCGGTGTCCGGAAGACACATTTTCTCACTTTGCATCATAAAAAGAGACCCCGTTCTTCTAAAGGAGATGAGGGTCGGTTGGCCGTGGCCTCATAGCCTCATAACATATGGATTTTGGAGCGTGTAGCGTACATACATACTGCTGTTTTACATGACCTGCTTTTTCCGCACATGGTATCTGGTATTCATGTACGGCAATATACTAGTTCTCCCAATCGCCCTTCACGAACGACCACGTGAAGCTCTTCAAATGGGACTGACTTTGCGCCACGCAGTGACGAAGCCCCCCAGTCGCAACGCCGTCGTATGTAGATACGACACTTTCCCACGGTCGTTGACATAAATCGATGGCTCGCATCTCCTCTTTCCACCAGCTTGATTCCATCTGCACAAATAAAAACACTAATCTCATCAACATCTCGTACTTTATCACAAATCACAATGTCTGACCTCGAGAACGAACTTTTGGGTCTTGCAGAGGATGATCCTACCCGCCACAGGAAGCGTCACGGTTCAAGTGATAGGAGTAAAAGAAAGAGCAAGGCTTTGTACGTTATCCCCATCTGTCTGTTCTTCTCTAGAAATTGTGGAAGACTGACTAGGGGTATGTTTAGTATTGAAGATACGGACGATGAAGGAGAGGAGGAAGATATGGAGATGGAGTCTGAAGATGATGAACCAGCTCTTCAGGGATCAAGAGGACCTTTGAAGAATCCTTATCCCTTGGAGGGTAAATATGTGGACGAGGCGGACAGGGAGGCGTGAGTATCCTTTATTTCTTTGCTCATTGTGGTGCCTAATATAAGCTATAGTCTTGAGAACCTCCCTGAAATCGAGAGAGAAAACATCTTGGCGTCACGATTGGAAGAAATGCAAAAGTTCAAAGACTCTCAAGCGCTTGATGCGATGTTCAAGACTGCTCATGGTGGGGATGATGAGGAAGAGGATGATTCGAGAGCGAGGAAGAGACGTGAGCCATTTATAATATATAAAAACGATGTGCTGATCGATTCACAGGCAAACACACCAGTGTGAGCGAGAAGGCTTCTAGGGCACTCAACGTTTTGAAGAACAAGCGGAAAGCGAAGGATGAACGTATGCAGCGCCGGGTAAGACTGCTCTCTATCTCAAACCTGTGATCAACCTGACAGACCCAAAGGCTGCACGTCGTCGACATTCCCGATCTGCCTCTGCATCCTCCGAAGAAGAAGGCCAGATCGCCCGCCGATCGCCGTCATACTCTCCTGAACGATCGCTTTCCCCTGAACCCAAAAACATCCAGCCGAAGCTTAGCAAAGAGGAGGAAATGGATGCTATTGCGCCCAACAGGGCAGAATTGGAAAGTGCGAGGGTTAGTAGGTACGAATTGGTGGATATGATGCACAAGGATGGCTTCGAGGACGTTATCACTGGTGAGCCCGACAGCTGTAGACACTTTGGGCGGGACTCAAACAGATACCACAGGTGCATATGTGCGAATTATCTCTCCTGAGAGGGACGAGCATGGTAGGCCAAAGTACAGGCTCTACAAGATTGCCGATGTGGACGAGTCTGGACAGTTTGGATCGTATTCTATCGAATACCAGGGTCGACAGATCCGAGAGAGCCGGGCTTTGCTCGTCAAGTATGGTTCAGCATCAAGACTATTCAGAATGGCGGATGTTTCTAATGGTGTGATTGAGGAAGTAAGTGTAGAACCTTGTTGATTACTGACGAGAGCTAATTCTATTTAGTCTGAGTTTCAGAGGTTTTCAATGACAAACCAAGCAGATGGTGTAAAGGCCCCTAAGCGATCATTTTTGAAGAAGAAACACGATGAAATAAAGGCTTTGAGAGAAAGGCCGATGACAAGTGTACGTCTTGCAAAACTCATCGACTTATAGAGCTAAATTTCTGTCGCAGGCTGAAATTGATCGCCGAGTGGACTCTCGTAAATCTCAAGAATCATCATTTACTCGAGCTAGCCTCCTCAAAATACATCAACTTATGAACACACGTGATCTCGCCCTCCGCCGAAACGACCATGTCATGGTCGAGAAGCTCAACTCCGACATAATCGCCCTCGGCGGTGACCCCAACACCGGTAAGCTTGTTGGAGAAAAGGAAGGGGAGGAGAAGGATGATTACGATATGAAGATTCAGAGGATCAATGAAAACAATAAGAGGAAGACAAAGGAGGCAATGATGAGAGCGCATGCGGCTGCTGTAGCGAGGAAGAAGGCTGAAGAGGCTGTTGTTAAGGCGAAGCTGTACGGTTTATCCTCACTTACCCCAGCGAACTCTATACTAACCTCGTAATCTGATCTAATAGTGCCGAATCCCAAAACCCGCCTGCATCAAGTACACCAGCAACGGATGTTCCCAAACCCGAGGTTCCACCACCATCAGGTCAACGCAAAGGAGAGACTCCTCAGCAATACGTGGCGAGAAGCGTCCAATTGGATCTAGATTTGGGAGATTTCTGATGAGTTTCTTCGTCGAGTAGTGGGTGGAGCTGGGTTCTGTCCTATAGCCAATGACGCAAGTCGGGACATGTGTGTTCATGTATCCATTATTTCTTTCTACCATGCGTATGATGTCAGTCTACACCTTAGCTAGAGAGCTGCTGTCTACAATGACACTTGCGGCTTACGAGAGTAACGTAGGCAGAAGACAGCTCTTGCGGTGGGAATACGCCGCAGTCGTGCTTTGCTCGATTTGCATGATGCTAAGAACCGTACTGCCTGCGATGGGTCTAAGCAAGCTGCCGCATTCTACTTCTCTTTGGCTTCCAAACAAGGAGGAAGAGTAGATCAGATGAAGACGACTTAGTCTGGCAACGGTAAGATCGAAAATCCAGTTGTAATTCAATGCATAATGTCTTGAACCTCTGAGCTTCCACCACATGAACTTCTTTATTCATCACAATGGCTTTTGAATTTTCTATGGCGACTTCGCTTTGGCCATGGCGCTGGCAAAATCTGCCATATTAGAGAACTGGAAGTCGGGGATGACATCCTTATACGCAGCTACTCCCATGAAAGCCTTCTCGCGGTCAATCCAAGCCGCCTTAAGACCCTTTTTATGGCCACTTCAAACCATCCTCAGCATCTCTAATTAGAACTGTGGCAAACGGACTTACGGTTGAACATCGTGGTATTTGGAGTTGGCAACAATAAGAATATCTTTAGGGTCGAATCCGAAATCCTCCTTGACATTCTCGATGGCATAATCGAAGTTGCGGAGACTTGGCTTGTAAGATCCGACTGCAGTAAATAAGGACTTTTGTACATTTTCAGAATGAAATAAAGGACTCACTTTTCTCGGCGGTGTAAATGGCATCAAAGTGGTAGCCCTTCTCCAATTGTTGTTTTGACCTGTCCTACTATTAGACAAGAAGGTCGCCGACCGTTGGACTCACCCTTCAAAGCTTATGTTATCCACGTTAGAGAGAATGACGAGTTTAAGGCCAAGCTCAGAAAGACGACGTAAGGCCTCCGACGAATCGGGGAAAGTGGGCCAAGCACCCACAGAAGCACCAAAGGCTTTGGCGTCCGCTACACTAACTTCAGTATCAATTTCCTTGGTGGAGGGAAATCGAACGCACCATCTTCGCACTTGAGATTTAAGTCCTTGGCAACAGCGCTGTACACTTTCTCGAGTCTAATGTGTTGGTTAGTTCACGAACTTCAGTATAAAAGCTATGCGGCATACACCTGAGAGTAAAGCATGGTGGGAGTCTCTGTCTGAACGCGACCTTCATGGTGACCAATAGCGCTGAAAAGCTTATCTCGGTCGGGGGAGCCCGATTGTTCAAGAAGGGGCCCGAGGTTGTTAAGCATGCCGCCTTCCCAGTCCTATCCAAGCATCAACACAGCCAGGATTTATCCCACTAAGTAATACTCACAACGAGGGTCTAAATGATGAACCATCAGTTCAGATCAATATTCAGTTTTTCTGACATCTGATTAGGAAGGTGGGGACGTACACCGTAGCAATCAAATAGAAGAACTCTATTATTCTGGCTATTAGTACGTTCTGCAGAGCTTCACTCGAGCGACGTACTTGTATGAAGCGAGAGACATGTTGACTAGCACTAGGAGATTGATTCTGGTTGAGTGGATGAGTATCTATGGTTGGGAAGCTATGATTGTCAGACCACTTAAGAGAAGGCGTCCGGGTATTTATACGTTTGCATGCATTAGAAGGAGACTAATCTTGCAGTACTGTACTCCATGAGCGATCCTTGACCATCAACAGGTATGGTTCATTCGGGACTTGGCCGATAGCGCTTTCTGCCGACAGGTGACGGCCCGCGGCCTAATTCCTCAGTGACATGAAGGGCTTGCCGGCGGCCGGCTGGCGACTGACGGGGGTCCGATCTCCAGCTGCAGTGTTGATTCCTTTTTTGATTTGTGCAATCACTCGTTCGTCTAAGAGCAGATCAATTGGCAAACGGAGTCAAACAAACAGTGCTAGCCGGCGGTTACAGATAGAAATCCTCTACCAGCCGGTTTTCCCGTCACCTTGGCAGCTAAGATGCGCCGGAGTATAGCTGGTGGCAGCCTTGCTTCTTCCCATTGAAGAAGCGCACAACAAGCATTTTATCTTGCTGTTATGATTTGGCGCTTGATATGCATCACTCGGCCATGATTCGGTTTGAATGGAGTTGCCCGGATATATGAGGCCCAAATACATGCGTCTTGTTGTGGAGGCTTATTGCGCTGGTTGGGGGATCCAGATACAGAGGATCGTCACTAACAATCATCAGCCATTCCACATTTGTTCCGTCAGCGGTCTATCTTAGTGATAAGTTGCCCTGGAGTTAAATGAAGAGGTTGGAAGTATTGGGTAGTTGCGCGAAGATAGAATGAGTATCAGTTGAATAAGATAGAGAGTTGAGGGAGAATAGATAATAGCATGTTGGTAACTAATGAAGTAGTCACTCCACCTGGGCCTTCTTATATACCTTTTCTTTCCTCTTTCATCCAGCCCATTAGCACGACGGGCAATACGAACTACGAACATGTGTATGTATAACCGACTTCTCTTTGCTTCTCTTTCGTCTCGTGACCTATTCTCCATGGTCCATCCCTCCAGTATTTTTACACGCCTGAAGAAGGAAGTAGATATTGGAATTAGTGTTGTGCTGCCCCTGCTTTATTTTTTTAGTGGACAATACATCATAAACTCGATAGCACCATCGCCCAGGTCATTAGACCCTGCCTTGATCTCTAGCAATTCAAAGCCAAGCTTCTCATAATACTTCATCTGTACATCATATCAGTCACTGAATTCAGACAATTCCTAAAGGTTACTGCTGCCGAAGAAGTTTCTTGACTTACTCTCGGTTTGTAGGTCGTCGGTACACAAACCCCAGTATCCTCTATTTTTGCACGATCCAACACAAGTGAGATGAGTTTAGTAGCCAACCCGCGACCCCCAGCTTCAGGTACTGTGCCGATGAGAGTAATCATCCAACTGTCGTTCATTACTTTATTCGAAGAATACGAAGGCGAGGTGAACATGACAGTTTCAGGAGCAGGAGATACTGTTTCCACCCCCAGTGTGCGGATGAAGGCATCTCGCGTGACGGTAGCAGATGGTCTGATCAATGAGAACAACTATCAGGTTTGCATCAAAGGCAATGGTACACTCACGCTTGTTGAAAAGCCTTTCCTGGGGGCACGAATGCAATTACACTCTCTATTACTCGCTTTGGTCCGTCCCATCGTTCTGTTGCCCATATCTCGCCTACTTCAGATGTCGATTGAAGGTAATAAATAACCTTTGCCCGAGCCCGACGCCAATCGGTTCCGAGATAGAAACGACTCCACGTCGGCACTAACAAGCCATCATATCAGCAATGTTGGGTACGATTTGAAGAGTTTGAAGATAATCACTTCGTGAGAAGCTTTTGGTCATAACTTCTACTGCCTGCTCAAAATCGTCTGCTACTTTGACAGATTAGCGTCTTCTGCTTTTAGTAAGCAATCATAATGCACCCTTAGCCAAATCCAGATACCTGCAGCTGACGGTCGTAGCCATAGCATTGGGCACGATGGTCATATGACTGATTCGAGGAAGGTTGTATAGCAAGAAAAAAAGGAAGAAGGACAGGCAGCAACGGGCTTTGCAGGAAGTAAAAAGAAAAAGATAACTGGGCCGTAAAACGAAAGTAATGAATTTTCAGAAGTCAAATTCGCATATTCGCCATACCTGAAATTAAAATGTCATGTCACGGTCATGGTGATAATTAAGCGTCGGTTATTTAATTCTTATCTTATCGGCGATTTGACAAGCACGCTTCTTAATCAAGCGGCCAATGGCGGCCAACCACGGCCAACTCGTCGACGATTGTACAAGTCAACCGGACATTCACAATTCGGAGGGCCGCTAAATGACAGGCAGCCTCGGACCCATGGGATGCTTAACCGCGGCCAACTGGTCACATAAGTTACTTGAGAGCAGGAGAAAGCAGATAAGGGCACGTGAGATATGAGAGCAGAGATCGATGATCATGAGGAGTACTACAAAAGCCGGTCTTGCGTCCTCCGCATGATGTGAAACTTAACTTTGAACGTCAACATGTCCAGCTTCGACTTTGCAAAAGCTTTTCCCAACCCCACAGAGGTCCGTGAGTCTTTGTAAGTTCTTCTGCTTCAGCAACGGGGGAAGCACACGGCAGCTAACTGACCTCCATATACAGGCTGCCCGGCCTTGCGGTGAAGCCGTGGTCTTCGAGCCCTCAAGGCAAATTCTACCTACTCAATGCTACCGTGGTCGATGCAAGAAACAGCAAGCTCTTGGATGGCCCTCAATTCATCGAGGTACAGAATGGTGTCATCAATTCAGTTCAACCCCTGAATTCATTTGACCGGTCCAAGCTGGATGATAATGCACTTGCATACGACGTCTCTGGAAAGTTTATATCGCCGGGTCTGATTGATGCCCATGTCCATGTGACCGCCGTACCGGGGGTTGAGGTAAGTTTTTACTGTAGCTTCAAATTATGTCGCTTACAAAGCGATTTCATAGACCATGGCCGACATGGTCAGACTGCCTGAACAATCTGTTACTCTCCGTGCTACATATGTCCTCAAGAACATGCTCCATCGTGGCTTCACAACGGTCCGTGACACGGGCGGCGCCAACAAGATCATTGCCGACGCACTCAAGGAAGGACTCATCGAAGGCCCTCGCCTCTTCCAATGTGGCAAGGCTCTTTCACAAACTGGAGGTCACGGGGACTTTATTTCCCCTGGCGTATCTGGTGGTGATGGAACGTCTTGTTGTGGAGGACATGCAATATCCCTTGGCCGTACAGCAGACGGTGTCCCAGCAGTGCTCAAGGCGGTCCGCGAGGAGCTCAAACAAGGAGCTGATTTCATCAAGATCATGCTCGGTGGCGGTGTTTCCAGCGAATCTGATGCGATTGAGACCGTTCAATATACAGCCGAAGAAGTCCGTGCAATTACCTCTACTTGTTGGCAAATGGGCAAGAAGATGGTGAGTTTGATACATGTACATGTTTTCAACGACGTTGGAGCTCATAACACCACTAGGCAACTGCCCACGCTTACACTGTTGACGCAATCAATCATGCTATTGACAACGGGGTGAAAGGCATCGAACACGGCAACTTGATGGATGCACCCACCGCCAAGAGGTAAACCTCTCTTCTGACCACTTTACTTTATCTCTTTGCTGATAACCGGCAGAATGGCCGAAAATGGTGTATACCTCACCCCAACCTTGTCTTGCTATGGCATCATGGTTAGAAAACCTTTCGAGAAGTTCTTGAATGATGAAGGCAAAAATAAGAGTGTGCAGGTCATGCAGCAGGGTCTTCAAGCTCTTAAGCTCGCGGAGGAGGCTGGTGTGACTGTTTGCTATGGTTCCGACCTGCTTATCTCTATGCATGCTCTGCAGACAGGTAAGTTAGGCATAATACCTCCTTCATCAGAACTCCTTAGTAATGACGATATTTACAGAGGAGTTCACCGTGCGTTCCACAGTCCTTCCATCGGCAACTTTGCTTAGACATGCGACTGTCAATCCGGCCAAAATGCTCGGCCAAGAGGGTCGCCTTGGCGTCATCGCTCCCGGTGCCATCGCTGACATCCTTATCCTTGAGAATAATCCTCTTGACGATATTACAGTGCTAGATCGGCCCGAAACAAATCTCCAAGCGGTGCTCAAAGAGGGCAAGCTTGTCGCTGGGAAGTTGTGATAGCAAGATCTGCTGATATGTTGGTTGAATTAGACCAATCTTAAATAAGAGTAAAGCGTTAATTGTCATGTCTTGAAGTTCATTTCGGGTTTCCTTGGATGTAGTGTAAGCGTCATGTCATCAAATCGTACTCTTCCGTGTTGATTAAATTGTTATTCGAGACCAATTTGAGACATATGAATGCAGTTACTGCCTCTGAATAATCGGCACAACGAACCTCGTCGATGAATATCCTCTGGTGACATAGCCCGATTTGAGCTAATATCACTCCTTCGGTTTTCGTCAAGAAGCCTGTGATTATCCTTTTTTCCATAGCGAAGATGCTGTGCTTAGAGTTAGATATGTACACATAAGACTTTAGAAGACACTAAATGAAGCATGAGTCAATCTTTCTTAATGATGATGATGACTTCCTGCTCCTCCTCGTCGACTTGATCGATGTGTAATTTCCAGCTCCTGGGTGTGTTGAACTGGAATTCCTTCAGCATCTTCGTACAAACAGTCTCAGAGAGCGGTGTACAAGATAGTGATGAAGAAAGACCAGAAAACTGCAAAGGAGAAAAAGTAATATAGGGTATAGAATTTGAACGATAAAGACTACGTAATCATCTATCTAAACAAGCAGCTAGACTAACTCTGTCAGCGCAGGGCGCACCACCATATGTATTCGTGTCGTCCTGCTATTTACCTTTTCCCTTATTACCCCTGTTGATTTGTCTTTCTCAAGAGTTTTACACGGCATCTTCCTGCCACGCTCCTGTTTCCACAATGATCGTGAACGCTGACGACCGAATATTAAGGAAAAGCAAATATTTAGATTTTCTCGTCGCGGGGCTTTTTGGATGGATGAAAAAGGAGAAGAGGTTTCCGAATGGCAACCTGCTCAGTCGAAAGATAAAGGTTCTCCTCAGAGCCTGCGATGTACGCCATAGTGACAGTAGTACATACGTAAACAAAGGCATGCATCATATAGCTAAAAGACAACCGAATTTGAGATTCACTCCGTAATTGAAGACAGGAGGAGGGGGATAACATTAACTGACAAAGTAGACATAATACAATCGATACCACCCGAATGCAAATTTACTTCAAGACCTAAATCAAAGCTCATAGACGAAACGTGGGTTCTCGAAATCAGTCTGGTCTCGGAATTCATCAACGAGGGCATCATCAGTGCTCGTACCCTGCTCTGCCCTGTATTGTGCTAGCTCCTTTGCCTTCTTCTTGTTGAGGTAAACAAGATACTGGATCTTGAGTCAGCATTGGAAGGCCTGAGTGACAATCAGAATACCCACAAGACGGTATACAAAAATAAGCACTAGGGCGACACCATAACAAGTCAACATAGCGATAACACCACCAGTGTACTTGGGTGCTTGTTCAGACCTAAAGGTTTGCTATCGATAGACATTGTGTCAGCCACCAGTTCTAAATGCGCGAGCCGGAGCCAAGAGATTCCAAGTGTTTGACGTACAGGTCCAATGATATTGCCAACCGAATATCCGACATACGCTATAAATGCATCATTCCATGAGTAATTAACCCCCAGACAAAAATGAACATACTCACCAATCGCATAGACAATCATTTTCTTTGTATAGCCGCCGGTGTTGGCGTAGACTGAGCCCATCATGACAATGTAAGGACCCCAGTAGAAGTAAACAAGATAAAGGGCGGCAAGCGATCCTCCTATATCGGTCCTAGGGATCTTGTAGAGCAGGATGGTACCGACAAAAGGTAAAATACAAGAGCCCATCGCAGAGAGACATCTCTGGCGGGTCTTGACAGCGATATATCCAAAGACTAGAGATGAGATCCAAGAAAAAACGCCTGTTGGGATACCGAGGAGGGTTGTTTGCTCCAGCGTGAAGCCAAGCGAATTGACAATGATTGAATTGAACCTTTGCATTGTCAGCAGGCGGGAAAAAAATACTGAGAGAAAAGACAGGGAGATGCTCACGTAATGAGTCCTCCATTGGGGATGTTAAGAGCAAGATTGATCAAGAAAATTAACCATGTCTTGGGGTCGTAAATGGCCTCCCAAGCCTGAGTCCATTTGAAATGTTTGTTCTCCACACCAGTGTGAGAATCTGCCATTCGTCGGGTAGCCACTACTCTCTGGCGGATGGTAAGCCACCAAGCGGAAGTAGGATTTGCAGGCAAAAGCCAGAAAAGGAAAAGAGACGCAGTGAAAGTAATGGCACCGACGATGATGAAAAGAAGACGCCACTGGGCCAACGGACCGTGGTAGTTGACGCAAGCGGTGGCGAGTATACCGTTCATGACCGAAGAGAGAGTTGAAAAAACGATTGCCGTACGCAAAGGTTGTTCCTCACGGGTATACCACATGGAGATAATGAGCCCGAACCCAGCGAAGATGACGGATTCAAAACAGCCAAGGACAAAGCGGATACCCATTAGGTCCGCAAAGTTGCGACTGCTTGCCATACCCATGGTGATGACACCCCAAATACAGACGTTGGTGGAGCTGCCATATGTCAGCTTCCAGGGCATTTAGGGCAACTGTAAGGACTCACATGTATAAATTGGCCGGAAGACGTTGCATGAGAGCTAGAGAAGGGATGATGGACACGATAGCTCCGAAGTAGATGATGGCAGATGTCCACGAGTACTCTTGTCCCTTGAGATGGGTATCGGCCCGCATTCCCAGAACAGCGGCTGAACCAATTGATACCTTATCAACGGATCCCATCACTGACCATTATCAGCCTTACATTTCAATAATTCCATCATGCGACAGAAACATACTCAGAGAGAATTGCAAGAGAGTGATTATGATGGCATCAGCTTTTCGAATAATTGATCTGACTTCCTTGGGCATGTCGGGTTTAAGAAGTTCTTCGCCGTCATCTCTTTGAGCAATTCTACATACTATATAAGCTCATCACTGGCGGAGCAAAGTCATTCAGGGCTTACCTCTGCAGGAAGGCGGCGGCAACATCGTCGTTCTTGGTATCCACCGGCCGCTGAACATCTCCCATGTCCCCAGTCGGCTTGATGGAGACATTGGAAGAGAACTTGGCTTCAATGTCAGAACCCATGGTGCAAGATATGTGTGGCGAATAATCTTATGGGTATGAAGATAAGCAGCAATGAGTATTGGGTACTTCTCAGAAGACAATGATTGGGTATTTATTTGTCTCTTTGATGAATGGACAATCATAGATAAGGCTGCCGAACCTTCCACCGTGTATCAGTTGGTAAGAGGAAGTAGACAGTATGCGTCGGCTAAGATAGACGCTGAAAATCCAGCTGACTGATGTAGGCCTATCCAAGGTTTGGGCCTTCTTCTTCAGTAAAGTGATATACCTAACAGGAAGTCAAAGATGCGTCGGCTAGGTGCAGGCATCAGCTGATGTGGTAGAGATCCCCATATCTTATCTCGTCGAAAAAGAGGCCTGCTAATAGGGTTATGGGCCAAGGCCTTTGATTCAGCAAATGGTAAGCAAGAGAGGAAATGGGATAAGAGTACTATTCCCCATAAGGTCGGCCAAATACGTAGAGGAGTTTCCAGTCAAACGAACGCGTTGTAAGAAAAGCGGAAGGAACCAATCGCAAAGGATTTTGGCCGCAGGCCAAATGGAAGCTTTTGCGCGCGGGCCAACGATTGCTTGCATTATGCAGCAATCAGCATCCTCATGGTCAGCAGTTGAGCGCAGTGACGGGTAAAAAGCGAGTTTACCACGGTCAATGACCGATGCTCTTCGCCGAATTTGGATCTTGTTGTCGCCGTGCATCTTGGCTCTTGATATGGCAAAGAACGGGGGGACAACGTAGTGATGTCTACCGGTCCGACGATAAAAGGATGTGTTGCTTTCTCACACAGACGCTTTAATGGTTTTGAGTGCCTCAAGGTATCTCCTATCTTTTTTCTCACAACCCCCGCCGCACACACCTCATGACAGTCCCAAACACTCGCATCATTAAGCCACTTATCTCAGGGGACAATGCTCCTGGCTTTGAAGAGCTGGTAGAAAAAGCTAGTCGGGTAAGTAAGGTTGCCAGTCGATGGCTTTGAAGTAGCAGAGATGACATGGCGTTGCTGCTGCTCTATAGACTTTTGGATTCCTCAACTTAACCATACTAGCCTGGCGAGCCGAGAGAGGGTCTCTCGTCCGAATATACTCCACTCATCCGGTCCGTGACAATCAAATTCGCGAGGCGGAATCACCGAATTCGAACTGACGGTACATACTTCAATTATAGGCTGATTATCCTGTAGGCGGCGAAAAGGTGATGCCGCCGGAAGCAGAATGGCTACAGACGGTCATCATCGGTCAAAGACCTCATACCCTCTGGACAGCTGATGAGATCAAACGCTATTACAACGACGCAAATGAGATCCTAGCTATGGGAGCAGGTGCGCTATTGTGTGTACCGGTGATATCCGAAGGTAAAACTCTTGGAGCTCTCAACTTCATTAATAAAGGCTATACAGAGAAAGACTTGAAAGCCATGCAGGAATTGGCGCCTAGAGCGGTTGCGAGCTTTGAACAATTGAGAGAAGAGATGGATGTACATAAAGAAACACCTGTGCAGGGGTGATGCGATGTCATTATCTGTAACAACCCCGATTAGGATGCTACGCGAGTTGCAAAACTGCAGAAAGTGAAGAGACGGACCTGTCATTTATTAGGGGTTAACTCGACAAAAAAGCCCTTGGATATCTGGTCAATTTATGCGCCCATACGGAGCGACCTATAATTGGATTTCTGTTCATAATTCCAAGCCGAAAACATCTGGAACGAACCGGCAGAACACGCTGATCGATACAGCGAACGAATAGTCATTTATTGAAGTGATTTTCGACGTGGGGGACTCGTCTTTCACAATGGCGCGTTCAACCGCGTCCTAACTTTGCTTTGCTTTCGGCTTCTTTTCTTGTCAACAACATACTGCTTTTATTTTTGTCCACAGTTGGCTTTTACTCCCACACCATGCCCCGATTCTCTGGTAGATCACTCGATAAGCTCTGGTTCGCGTTCTTCGCCGTGCGTTACTCGAAAGTGCCTTAGACCTATAAAACTAACATCACGACCTGTTTTCAGTTCCATCTTGTACGTCTTTACCCTTTGACTCGTTATTAGTGCGTCCTGACGCCAAACATAGCCAATATCTATCCTTCTCGACCTTCAATACCTCTATCCACCATCTCTAATACCATCATCCCTCAAATCGTTCATGCTCTGGTCGATCAACCTCACTCGCGACCCAATCCTTCTCGGAGCTGTCAATAATGATCCGACATTCGGGTGGTTAAGGTGTTTCTCCTGGCTTGAAGCGGGATTCCAGGTTCCATGTTTTGTGGTGGGTCTTTGGGGGTTGTGGAACAGTGAGTATTTTGTGTGTCTTTTGTTTTTGAGATGAAGGCTGATGGAACGGGTGCCAAAGACGATAAGCGAGTGTACCGTGCGTAATGATGATATGTTTTTCTCTGTACCCTTCATTGATAGCTGATATTTTTTGTGAATAGCGGTCATCCTCGCCTACGGAGCTTCGACGGCTACCACCCTCCTCCCTTGCCTCCACACTATCTTCACTACCCAAGCTACCCCTCCTCACACGACCGCTGAAATCGCCAACCTTCTTGCCGAGTATGTGCCCTTTTTGCTCTTGCCCCTTGGTATGGTGGTAGATATGAGCTGGAGAATTGTCAAGATCATCAGTGCCGCTGAGGGGAAGAAGAATGTATAAATCGACGAGAAGGCAAGTTAGAAGGGTAATGCAAAATGGATGTACATGGGTTATATTGATACAACGTGAATGTGGTCTACTATCTAGGTAATTTCCGGATGCTCTTCACTTGTCTCCCAATAAGATGTACACCCAGGTAACAAAGCTGTTCCCGCAAAGAGCGCCGGCTTCCCAACCGTACTTTTCCCTTTCAAAGTTCCTCCTCCCTTCCTTCTTCATTGTCATCCTTATCTTCCTTATCCCC
Source organism: Cryptococcus neoformans H99 (assembly GCF_000149245.1). Taxonomy (NCBI): domain Eukaryota; kingdom Fungi; phylum Basidiomycota; class Tremellomycetes; order Tremellales; family Cryptococcaceae; genus Cryptococcus; species Cryptococcus neoformans. Next base: position 395,833 of record NC_026751.1, read on the forward strand.
TAACGAGATATAAAGCCAAATAAACGAAACGACCCCGACAAGGTATGGGAGCAAAAATCCCCATCCACTCGTCTTATCCACAAGAGGCCGATTCCACTCCCCATTGCCTGTCTTCACCCCTCCCATCTTCCTAGGTAAAACTTCGGGTATCTCCTCCATAAGACTACCATCATGGATACCCAAGTTTGTAGGCTCCCATCCGTCTTTGGAGGCTAGCAGTCGAGATTCCAAAGGCAGCTCCCCACTTTGGGGTGATACTTCAACTCGGGCTACAGCCCCGAAAAAGTCTGTAATGAGGATTTGTTCCGGAGGGACACTGCTCAGGGACGTTGATATTCCAGGATGAGACAAGATTTTAGCAGGGTCATACGTATTGAACTGTATTTCATAATTAGCTGTCAAAGTCTGAACAGGTATCAAAAGAAACGACTTGCGAATTCCTGAAGACTGTTATGTGAAGTCTTGCTCACTGTCTCCAGATATTGAAGGATGTTGTGGGTAAAGCTGTCAATGACTGCGACCCCAATATCCATGTCATTGTGATGCTACTCTTCGTCAGCCGAGCCCTCTGACCAGACAAGGGGTGGTAGTCTTACAGAGTACGAGCTTTCGCCCAAAGATGAAGATCCCGTAGCGATGATTTCGGGAGAATAAAACTTGGAGTACATTGTGTTTGCTTGACAAGTGTCTATCACATAAAGCAACTTGTTATACCTGTTTAAATGAATAATAAGCATGTGCTCTTTCCGCACAAACACAAACTGGCACTGACCTTCTCTTCTCCCACATTTGCTCGATAGCATCCGCAACGTCATACGCAGAAACCTCTTCATTATCCTGAAACTTTAGAAACTCATTTCCTCCATGACCAGTCATATAGATGAACACATTCGACGACGCATCGCTCAATAACCGTTTCGAGCGCGGAACCGTAGCGTCATGCCGGCCTGTCAACAGTCTTAAAAAGCTTTCCACTGTCACCTCATACCCTTTGTAATCAACCTCTATCCCTTCTCCATACAGGTCGAGCATCTTTCCAGAGTTGGCGTAGACTGTCGCGGGGAAAGCGTTGCGGGCGTTACAGGCCACGTCGTCGGCTAGCATGAGGATAATATTGGAATCTGGAAGACCGAGACGTTTTAGGGTTCGGTACATTGCGAGTGTGTTGGCCATGTGCTGACAGTATTCATTAGTTTCGCATACTGTAGGTAGCTTGAGTTTAGAGTAGTAAGATATTTACGCGATAGTTGAACCAGTACCGAGAGCTGCAGACTAGCACGGCCCAGTTATTGGTATGCCCGTCTGTCGTGGTGTCATTTCCAAAAAGGTTGGATAGCTGCGGATCGTTTTGTTCATGGGAGAGAGCTGATATTAATGACGCAAGCAGGAGGGATGCAGAAGTGAGGATACCAGGTAAACGCATCTTGAATAGACAAAGGAAGAGTAGACAGTGAATATGAATTTGTGGTTTGACGAAATACGTGCGCGGCGGATCATAATGGCTGAGTGATGACCGGCATAACGCTGGAAGCACTTTCCCACGGTCACAGTAACCTCCAATTAGTAATTTCCTAATACCCCAAGTTACAGTCGTAATCTGCTGGTGATGGTATTACAAAACAATACTAGTTACGATAAGATAGAGAATTTTGTTTTCACCTTTCTCGACGTCTTTCGCATGTTCGTTTGCCCTATACGCAACTCTGAATCCCACATCTTTATTCAGTAGCTCCCATGTTCTATGTCATTGGTCTCGGTCTCTCTGATGAGAAGGATATTACGGTCAAGGGCCTCGAGGTGAGTCATCTTCGCTCTCAAAACCCTATACAAGCGATAATAAAGCTAATCCCAACCCAATAACTTGGACCCATGTAGGCCGTAAAAAATTCTGAACGAGTCTACCTCGAGTCATACACTTCCATCTTGATGGTTGAGAAGGAAAAACTTGAAGCGTTCTATGAGCGACCAGTCATCACTGCTACGAGGGAGATGGTTGAGCTCGAGGCAGATGATATTTTGAAAGATGCGGACAAGGTGGATATCTCATTCTTGGTCGTTGGTGATCCTCTCGGGTAGGTCCAAAATACATACATCAACAAGATAGAATGAAGATGAGGATCAAGATGGATGGCTGATATAATAACGCTTCTTACAGAGCTACTACCCACAGCGACCTCCTCCTCCGTGCTCAATCGCGCAACATCCCCACTTCCATCATCCACAACGCCTCCATCCTCACCGCCCTCGGTTCTACCGGTCTACAGATGTATTCCTTTGGCCAGACGCTTTCTTTACCATTCTACACTGAAACATGGAGGCCGGATAGCTGGTACCCCAGATTGGAAGAGAATTTGAGGTTGGGCGTACATACTTTGGTGTTGTTGGATATCAAGGTGAGGGAGCAGAGTGAGGAGAATATGGCGAGGTGCGTGATCTTTTTTTTTTATATGCAAAGTTTGGTGGTGGGAACGAGCTGATGTGTGGTGCGGGGTGTTGTAGGGGCCGTTTGATTTATGAGCCTCCGAGGTTTATGAACCCAGCCCAGGCATTCAACCAAATGTTGCTCACCGAATCCATTCGCCATCCCGCTCCCAAACCCTCATCCCAATCCCAATCCCAATCTACTGACCAAACCCAAAAACCGTCCCAACTTCCCTCCTCTTCCCATTCTGATTCCGAAGAAGAAGACGAAGAAACAAAACGCGTCGACTCTGACCCCAGCTTGATGCCTCCCTCTCAAACCCTCGCCATCTCCCTCTCCCGTGTCGGCACCCCTTCCCAACGCCTCATCTCTGGTACACTCTCCGAACTCGCGGCTCTGGATGAAGAAGAATTTGGAGGGCCTTTACATTCAGTGGTGATTGTGGGTAAGAGGCTGCACCCGCTAGAGTTGGAGTATGCGGGCAAGTTTGCGGTAGGTGGGGAGCAAGGGGATTGGTGGAAGGTTGGGAAAGAGATATATGGTGTAGAGAGGGAGACTTTCTACTAGAAACTCCTTGAGCCGTCTGGGAATTTGATTGGATCTTATTTAGACCGTCTATGTGCCTCGTATTTCGGGATATGCATATGCTAATTTGCCAACTTGAAACTGTGCTAGCTCATAACAATGTTAGACAACTAAAAGGATCCAAAAAAAAAAAATCATTCGGTTTCAACAACATATGCTGAGAAAGAATTCGATGGTACAATGCAAGGCCGGTGCTTGATCTGAGCGGCAAGTTACAACTTGCTAGTACGTACAACCTTGACATGGTCTTTCTCTACTGGCGGTTTCCACGCCAAGCCACGGTACAGCAGTGTCGAAGGAGCTGTTCCAAACTCTACAGGGAGATCGAGATTCTACATTTCGTCTTGTTTCAGTCTTTTGTTTAGCAGCGAGCCAAGGCGGATGGACTGACTAGTTCGTAGACGGCGATGGTCCGTAGCATCGAGAAATGATGTATAGCGTGTAGGGAGCAGTACCATAGCTGAATCCCCCAAGTATATCCCCATTAAGTTTATGGATTAGACTTTATGCGAGGGGAGGGAAACTTACCTCTCGTCCGACAGTACTTCCCATCTCTTGCTTGGTAGGCGTTATTGCCGCCACTTTGACGATTCTCTCCATCTCATCTGCCAGTCCATCCCTCTCCCCGCTCGCATTATGCGCTTCCATTCCCACATCCACCGGTTCACTTTTCTCTCTCCTCCCTTCGGTTTCATTTATCTTTGCGTCTGCCTCGTTCCCACGCTTTCGTCCGCATCCCCGCTCCCTGCACAATTGTCCCCAGGCTGAAAGGTCTTTACTAATTTGACGCATAGCTGATCGACATGAATTGAGTGACCGAGCGATGGGGCGGCGAGAAGATGGGAGGATGGCATCGTAGTTGATCTCTGGGATGAGCGGCGCTGTGGTAGGTACAGGATAGAGGGGTGATAAGAATGCTCGGAAAGTCTCGATGACCTGCCCGAGGCCCAAAAACGTCAGTCGGGTCCAGCATGGAACAACAAAGGCGGAGGGGACATACATGACGGAAGTGTTTGCCCAGAGTGCCACCGGGTAACAGGGCACTATCTTTACTCAGCTGCTCGTCTGTCTGTACATGGTGCTCGAGGATATCGACGGCAGAGTCTATGAGTGCGATGGACAGTGTCAAGAGGGCTTCTGCGCGGTCAGAGTGCTGGCGTGTGGGCATGGGGACGAGGGTGTGGTTGAGCGTCGTGGGCTGCGACATGCTGTATTTTTATTTATTTTTTAATTTTCCGTCGCAATGAGGAAGCGTGAAGTAGTAAGATCCATCGAGTTGATGCTGGGAGATCGATATGACGTGATTTCTGGCTTGATCTGGATGGGAATTGGGCAGGAAAGTGGCGGCGTAATGGGCGCTGTTTGGTTCCCGACCAGACGATTTTGGGATCTGGGCGCAAAAGCTGGGGTGTTTCATGTTTCATATTCAGCCGAGCCGGGAGTCTTAGGCGAGAAGGCAGCGTCGGGAAAAAGTCGCCGATTAAAATCAACAGACGCTGCGGACATTCACAAGCGGTGCTCGCTTCGCTGCAATCACAGCATATTTCCATCTCCATTTCTCAACTTGTCCTCCTCCAAGTAGCCCTTCTCGAACCGCCATCTAGCCAGCCACAACGCGACAACGGCATGACAAGTCCAGTCGACGGCCATCTTCAGTCCAACTTACAGCGCCAGTCGTACAGAGGACAAGAAGGTGCGATGTACAGAGAACAAGAAGGTGCGATGGGAGGGCAGGATGTAGGACTGCTCGCACCCGGACCGGCAGCGTACCAATACGATACCCCACACGAAGACGACGATGGACCGTACAGAGATAGAATGATGACCACTTCGCCTTCGATCGGTCCCTGGGACTCTGCTTCTCAGCGCTCATTACCGCATCACTCCCACTCGGCTTTTCCCCTCCCACAACCAAGCCATATGCCTCTTGCAGGCGAAAGTACCCAATTGAGCGGGGAGAAGCACCTCACTGATAAACCGAGTTATAGCGGTTTAAGCTATGTTGACGAAGATGGCGAGTATTACCAGACTGATAAGCTTCGTCCTGGCAGTGCCATCTTGAACGGCTCAAAAGCATTCGACACTGTCGAGATGGGCAACGTCAGACCTTATTCTTCATATGACGATGATCCAGCCAAGTATGCTTCATACCAAGACCACCCATCTTATCCCTACCCTCCGCAGCAAGGTCAAGAAGGCGGATTTGCAGGTTTCACACGACCGAGCAATCTTTACATCATGTTACTCTTCCCAACTGGTCTTGATAGGTTACTGTCATTGTTCAATGTCAAGGCGGGTGCATACCCTGTTGAGCAGGCTATTGAGAGGAAAAAGAGGGGGTTGGGAGGGCAAAAGTATCCTGTGGCCGCTTGGTGTTTGACGGCAGGTAGGTTTACGGGATGAGATGTTGGAGTATGCTGATGTGATGTAGCGATGACGGCTGTTATGGTATACGAAATGGTTAGGAATTACCAGGCTATGGGAACACCTATCGCTATCAGGGTGTGTATCTCTCTAATGTATAAAAAGTATACCAGCTAATATCAATCTGGTTTATAGCCAACTTTCAACTACATGGTACATTTTCACTTGAATACCATCTCTCATATTTTATTATAACTGACGACTATATGCCAGATCGGTCCATCCTCGGAAGTCCTCATCAATATTGGAGCTCGTTTCCCACCTTGTATGAAAAATGTCCCGGCTTTACCAGCTACCTTTGAGCTTGCTTGTTTGAACGATACCTCCAGGTAAGTATCACTTACTCAAAAAAAAGGGACTTACAACTCATGATAACGTCATGTTGGCAGCTCGCCGACGACGGCTTGTACCATTGAACAGATCTGTGGGCATGGCGGCTTCCACGGTGAAACCCCGGACCGTACGTCCTTCTCCCCTCAAAAAGAAAGAAAAAACTCAACACTCACAAAATTATATATATATACATATAAAACATATACAGAATGGTGGCGATTTATCCTCCCCATCTTCCTACACGTCGGTATCATCCACCTCATCGTCAACATGCTCGTCCAAATCACCGCCTCTGCCCAAGTTGAGCGCGAAATGGGGACGGTCCCGTTTTTGATCGTGTACATGCTGGGGGGTATCTATGGATTTGTGTTGGGAGGAAATTTTACGAGGACAGGGATACCGAGTGTAGGAGCGAGTGGGGCCTTGTTCGCGACGGTACGTTCCCCTATTCTAGAGTAGGAGCGAAAAAGATTAAAAGACTAATTGTGGGGGAATTAATAGAATGCGTGCGTGGTGGTAGATTTGGTTTTACATTGGAAATACGAAGAAAGGCCGAAATTGAAAGCGTTCCTACTCTTCCTCGAATTCGGTATCGGTTTCGCCATGGGTTATATGTACGTCTCATCTCTCTCTTCCCCACCCCCCCAACGAACCCAAAAATGACCCTTCCATCGCACAGCCCCAACGCGGTCGACGGCCTCGCGCATCTCGGAGGCTGGGCAATGGGTATCCTATGCGGTACCATCCTCTACCCAGCTATAACCGAGACGAAGAGGCGGAAATACGTGATTTGGGGATGTAGAGTCGTGGCACTGGCGTTGATTATCATGGCGATGGTGATGACTATCAAAAACTTTTGTATGTCCCCCCTTTTTCCCACCCCACAACTTCGCCTTTTCCTTCTGAGAGGAACGGAAGGATGTTAATGCAATGGGTGTAGATACAGACGACCCGAATAAAGCTTGCGAATGGTGCAAGTACCTATCTTGTATCCCTACAAGCTCAAACGATCACTGTACTGGTACCGTACGTCTCTTCTCCTTCTTCCTCACACAATAACGTTGCTTTGGGATCGTCCTTGTCGCAGGTGGGGTGGGAAGCTGATGCTGGATTGAATTTTTAGGGTATCACAACTACAGGCACTTCTACGACGAAACGTTCTTGGGATTTGCTATGAGGAACAGCGTCCCATACGCCCGATCCGTCTTACCAAAAAAGGATCTTCCAACACAAATGAAAAGTGTCATCTGCTGTTCAAACTACATTACGAAAAATCCACGAAATCCATGAAATTCACGAAGAATAAACGAAAGATGATGGACACTTTTTTATCTACATATTTAGATCTAAGTTAGACCAGTTTTTTGTACATACTCTACCATATCCAAGGTATACAAGACACCTTTACTTGCTTGGAGTAGAGTTTCCTTTTTTATCTGCTTGTATGCATAGCCCACAATGACTTTTGAGTAACGGGATCTCAAATCTCGATGTTGTTGGCTTATAGCGTCAAGAGTGAAGCGATCGTCGTATAACATTGAAAACCTCCTTGTCAGCAGATTTAATGGATTTAACCATTAGATTTTAGTTTGATAACCGGTTTACACTTGCCCTTTCAAGATCACATCGGTTCAGTCTACCTTTCAAAGGCCAAACATCTTGTCTTCATGTTCTTTTTAGTCTGTGATATGTTTACCAAAAGCTGATTCAGAAAAAAAGTATCAAAAAATTATTGTAGACCATTTGAAAGTATATGTATAATTTATCGTAGCCATATAGAATCATCGACACCTTAAGCACCTAAGATACACGCATCTATTCACAAGAACATCAGCCTACTGTTAAAGATTTGAGGCGAACCCGCCTCTCAACTCACCCGGACGAAGAGCGCACCAACGCGGCTGCAGAGGTGTGGCTCTCACACCTCTTCCCACCATTCTATAGCGGATATCGTGCATTCTAGATAGCGCCTTGTTCGCACCTGTGTATTTGAAAAATGAGCATATTATGGATGGAAAAAGATGGAAGCAACTGGGACTGACTGCGGGGTCGGCCGTCTGGTCCTGGACCAGACCAGAAGACTTCAGCTAAAGCTGCTGCTCTGGGCCAGAGAGTGGGCTCCAGATTCGTTTCGTCGGTCTGTGTTTAACATTAATTTCTGTTAATGTACAAGTACAGGAGCGTGATTTACCTGCTCTGTCCAGAGCGATGTTTGACCTATGCAATCAAATTAGCTTGTCCCTGGTTGTGAATGGGTTGACGCACCACCCAGAATTAAGTGCCTCTCTTCGGCTTTGACATCTTTGAAAGGGTCAAAACTAAAACATGCTGGTTAGTATAAAAATAAACATGCTTTGGATTTCAATGTAAACTCACGAATACATTCTTGCCCAAGTCTTCATGGGATCACACCAGCTGTTACCACCTCCCTCTTCCCCAAACCATCCGCCTTGTCCACAGTCCTGAGAAGTTCATTTTAGCTACAATTTATGTAACGGTGACAGCAAGCGTACTCACCAGGTAAAAGTAGTCTGCCGAAGCGTGGACTATACGGTATCCTTGGTCCAAAACTTTGCGAGCATCCGAAGAGTTGACCCAGATATCAACAATGGTGTCATTAGTAAGAGATGGCATCTTCCCGTGGCTGAGCACCTGTGAGTCATCGGGTCAGATTCTGGTGGGTACTGAGGAAATCAACAAGACCCTACCATCTCTTGCCAGACCACTGGAGTTTTCCCTGCTTGTCTCAAGGGGGCATGCGTCTTTTCAGTAAAATGATCCAACGCGTCATCCAACGTCCAGCCTCTGGCTTTCAGTTTAGATGCTGTAGGTATATCTTCCAACTACACAAATGATGAGTATCAGAAAGGTCTTCATGATTGTCCCTTACCATGCAGTTCATATTGATCTCATCCCCTCCCGTACTGAAATATCTTCCTTTAGACAAACTGCCGACCTCCTGCAGGAGCTGAGCTGTCCATTTTATCACCTTTTCGTCAGCAAATCGCAGCTGTCCTGCTGGAGGCTGGTGAGCAGAGTGCTTGAATGGCGTCGACTCAAAGCATGCCACGAAGGAGGGATGTGAGGGAGCAATAGAGGCAGTGTGGCCTGGTGTGTCAATCTCGAGGAGTGTGTCAATGCCTCTCTGCCGCGCTTTTGGTCAGCCGAGTTCTCGTTTTCTGAGTGAAAGGCTTACGTGGCCTGCATAATCGATGATCATCTGTATATCTTTCTGGCTGTACGTCTCAGACCTGGAATAGGCTCCTTTGGCTGCGAGTTCTGGATACCTGTCAAGGTCTAAAGGCCATGAATTGGAGTCGGTGACGTGCCAGTGGAAGACGTTGAGCTTAACCATGGCCATCGTATCCAGTATCTGTTCCGTCGTATTAGCAGGAGCGTCTCACTTAAAGTGTTGCATACTCACTTTCAGGATAGATGGAACGGAAAAGTAATGCCTCGAGGTATCCAACAATACTGCTCGCCAGCCAAAACTTGGTTTGTCTTCAATATGATAAGGGGCAAGTGGAGCATACACTCTGTCCGATCCCTTGACTTCAGTTTCAAGGCTGTAGAAAAGGCCTTCGAAGGTGCTGAGACCTCTGAACGCACCCAAAGCGCCTCGAGAGTTGATCATTGCTTTCCCCTTGAGAGAGAGATCAAGCGTGTATGTCTCGAGCTCGGCGCGTTCTTCGACGGGTGCAATGGTTTCTGAGAGAATATCTGTACCATTATAGGCAGTGAGATCAATGTACAAGGTATCGAGATAGTACGCGCAAGATCGAATAGCACCAGAGCCGCCGGAGAAGAACTCTGATCCTTCGTTGGGTGAAAGATACGTTACCCGAGTATTCTTCAAGCGGTGTCTAGTTGATACGATGGCCTCTTGAAGGTCAGCTGGGAAAATAACTGAAGACGAGGGAGCTGGTTGTATGCTGAAATTGGTAGAAAGACAAACAGGGGTCGACCCATCACCGATGATGTAATGCCTAGGCAGAGGGACGACATTGATATCGGGTTTGGCCGAAAGAGGAGACGGAGAAGCAAAGAACGGTAGTGACAAGGAGACAGCTTCGAGTAGGCCATTGAAGAGCATTATGGAGATGGCTACGCGAGGGTATAGATGTATGACGAAGACATGAAGGAGACAATAATGTGAGTGTGTACAAGAACATTTATATTCCCAGAACGAAGGGTCGGTCAAACAACAGTCAGGGTTGTGCGGACCACCAAAGTGGAGGAATCGCCGATCTTGCCGAAGCCCGAAGTATAGGTGAATGCGGCGTTGGATTATATTACATAGCTTTACTACGTACGTACAACATCTAATAGGCTATGGTAATGATGAGATGCGGGGTATTCCCGAAAACTCCATTATACACATTTATTTTCCCATCATGAAATCCGCAGTTCGTCTCATATTGTCCCGAAGTCCCTCATCCTATCCTCCTCCATGTGGCCGGTCCGGCTCACTGTAGCCGCCGTTGTGTATCCTGAACCGTTGGCGGGTAAACCCGTGTTGCCATCAAACCTCATAGCCTTGCTTCCTGGTGTAAGAGAAAATAATAATGAATTGATCTGATCGTCAATGACCCGCTTGGCGAGACCGTCTGCTTCGCGAGTAAGGATAGCAAAGTGTTTCTACAAAGGACAGTTGTCAGAATCAAAATCAAAATGACTAGATATGCCGTACCTTAAGTTTGGCATCAGCCTTTGTGAATAGCTCTGATACTTGCGGCGTCAGTTTTTGGCCATCGCCAACCAATGTCCGGTCGCCCGGTACATCTCCAGCAATGAATGCCAGCAAAGCATCTCCACCATTTTCCATTTGACCGTCCACATCATCAGTAGGACTCATAGCTCCATGGTACTCTTGCTGATTGGTAAAGGTCGCTGTGGACAGAGAATTTGCGCCGGGACTCTTTGAACTGGCAAATGGGAGCGGTTCTCGTCGAGCAGTATGGATGACGGTGGAAGGATGTACAAGAGAAGCAGCAGAGTTGGGTAAAGGACGCGATGACGGAGAGGAATGTGAATGGGATGATGGAGGTGCTGGGGGAAGGAACATTCCAAGAAGCTTCCTGTAAATGTCGCGGACGATGGAGCATGCAGTCGTATGCACTTGGAAGAAGTCTGGTGCAAAAGGCTAGAGGGACTAAAGTCAGTCATCGCGCTAATAGCCAACCATTCGTGGTCCTAACCAAGTTGAAGTTGAGAAGAAAAGATTCTGAACCATCCATTGCAAGACCAAAATCCGACATCATTGATCCACTCCCTGTCACTCTCCTACCCGACCGCGGTCCCCTGAACAGGCTTCTCTATAAAGATAGTCAGTATCTCGGCTATGTTTGTATGGCTTGACACTCACTACTCCTTTTGTACCAGTACTACCTTCGCAGAAGCTCTCCCATTCCTCCAGTAACTTGATTAATGCTCTCAAGAAATCTCCAGAAGCAGGTATGTCGAACAAAGCTGAAAGAGATATTCCCAGCGCGTAGTAATTGCGAGCTCGGGTCTCGAGATGTTTATAGCCTAATATTTGCTCAATATCTGTACGGGATATGCGGACAGTGTTGAACCAATGGGCATCTCTATGAGATCAATCAATTGAAATGTGCGATATTACGGCTTCTAGGCGAAGAGAAGAATTTACCCTTGATACCACTCCATCATGTAGCTCCAGCTCAATATTCTGTCCTTAACCACCTTGTATACATCTTCAGGCCTCCTAAGGACCACCCCATTCTTTCCTTCAGCATCTTTACCCTTCTCCTTTCCTCCGATGGAGTATGTCTGGCTTGAACTTCTTCCACCTCCAGGGATTGTAAAACTCCCAGGAGGATGGCCATGTGTGCTAACACTCATAGACCTTGAAGACATTGAGGTGCTATCGTTTTCCGATATTGGACTATAGAATTCATCGGCGACCAAGGTAAGTGTGCTTGCGGATGGTGGTGAGTTGTGAGTTGTAGAAGGTGCCGAGCTGGATGTGAGAGATTGCCGTGGTTTGCTTAGAGCTTGAAGAAATGACTGTTGATGCAAATGAGAGTATAGAAAAGAGATGTGTGGGAACTTATTAGCAGAGTCCTCATGATATGGAATAGGAACGTAGATGATTGAAATGAACGAAATACGTACATTAGATTGCTACAATAATCATACCAGTCGTCAGCAACAACTTTTACTTCCACAACCGAAGAACCGCTCACCTTTCTACGCATGCTTGGTTTTCCCGACATAATTTCTATTTTCCTCCTGTGAATCTGTATATGCAAGCTGAAGAAGAAAGAGCAATGAAGGGGACGAAAAAGAGGCAAGGGCCTACGCTCGCTTGGTCTGAACAACTTATCGGTGTCAATAGATAGGTTGGATCACGTGACCTGGTAACGTCGCCTAGACAAATAGGAATCTTTGCTCGGATGGTTATAAAAATAAGGAGAAAGCAACAGGTGCAGTCAGAACTCCATATCGCATACTCTTATAAATAATCTTCATAGTCCGGCAGGAGTTTTGACACATTTATGTATAGAAGAATATATGGGGCTGCTGCTTCTCATCAAGTAACACCGTTGGTGAAACGGTATCATGCATCGTTGCCATTAGGTGAATTTCGATGCGGCAAGGGTTCGACTCCCTTACGGTGTAAGTTTTTACCATTTTTGGGATAAACTTTTTTTTCGCTGTGCCCATTCACTGCATGACATCTGTACAACGTTGCTTTCTGGTTTGTATCTAAAGAACGCCTAAAATATGATTGATGCTCTTTACAGTTTTCCAGAAAGGAAATCGATATAAAACCATTCTAACCATTCTCGAAGACCGGTAGAAAAAGTCAGGATTTCAGGGACGACAAAACGAGAAAGCCTAAATCGATAGATATGGTGATAAAAAAGGTTGAATTTGCTGGATGAGCCTAGGCTCGACAGAAGCCCACCTCGACGGACATTGTTGGCTGTTGCATCGAGCCCAAGATGAGCTTTGAATCAGCCCCAATTTAATTATCAATTTCGTGGGACCCGAAAGAGGCCGGACTTCTAGCCTCATATATATTTACTACTACAATTTGGGTCTGCGGTATTATTAGATCCTTAACGGAATCAATTTTGTTGTTAATTAAAGGGCGATTTGTTGATCTGTGCGTGGGTGAGGAAGCTGTCTATTGCAGGCCATCTTTTCCCCAGTCCTCTCCATTTATTCACGTTTCCTTCCTTCCTTCCTGCAATAGCGCGCAGCCTCATAATTATCACCTTGCTACTCAATACCAAGACAGCAATCCCAGCCGCAATCCCGCCAGAGATCAGGCGTCGATCGGCCACGCAGGGACTTTTTTGGGAACTGGGTACTTGCAACTCATACTGTCCCTCATTCGGGGCAAAATTACGTTGATAAAACACGTCACAGCCCTTGAGTCTCTCTAGAACATGGAAGCCCGCAGGGAGGCGTCAGCTGAGGATGAGGCAGAAGGTGCTGCGTTTGAAGCCGGACCATCGCATCCACCGTCGACGCCTCCTCGCTCGACGGCTTCGACCATAGTGACGGACGGTTCCTTGGGCGATGTGGCCAAATGGAAGGATGCCGATGGATCCAGCCATAGAGTGTCAACCGCCAGACGGACAAGTCGGATGATCGGCAGTAAAGTTGGCATATCTCCTCCACCTCCCCCTGGACCACCCCGTACGTTCTGGCACTTCTGCCGTTCAAGTATCTGGCATGTGCTAATACAGAAAATACGGTAGCTTCCAACCCCCCTCCACTGCCACCTCCATCTTTTCACCCTTTCGCGTCGGTAACATCTACCTCTCGCAGATTGTCTCAACGGCCTATCCCTTCCGCGCGGTCGTCGACTATTAATGCGTTGCACAAGTCGCCGATGTCAAACAGACCCAGTCTACCTGCCGGTCCTCCTCCTAGTGAGAGTCTACCACCATTGCCCGGTCAGCCGAGGAACGCAAGCGGTAGTTTAAATGCCAATGAACGCGCAGAGTCGCCGACACCAGGGTATCCGGCTGAATCACTCGGATCGCCGTTGCGCGCAGCCCATCCTCAACAGCCTACTCAAATCGGAGAGTCGTCCAGCACGACAACTGTTCGTACATCACGTACTGCCAAACCGCGTACCCCCTCCCGACATCTCCTTCAAAATGCTCTTGATCTCGCACAAAAAGCCGTTGAAATGGACCGGGATAACGACGTCATCGGAGCGTTGGCGGCTTATCGTGAGGCCGTTTCTAAGCTAAGAAGTGTAATGGAGCGCGTCGGTTTAGAAGCAGGAGGTGTGGGGAATGAGAAGAAGATGGGCAAGAGTGAAGAAGAAGGGCGGACTTTGAAGGGAATTCATGACGCGTATGTGGCGAGGATACAGTTGCTCTCTTCATATGAGGTGTCAGAAGCTGGGTCGGAGCCAACAGCGGTGTCACCTATCGAGATCAAGGGCCAATCATTTGCACAGATATCTTCAAGACAATCACTGGACGAAGGTGCCACAACCGGTATTGGAAATCTCATGCTTAGCGATGCTCCTCGATTAAGCGCAAACAGTCCACCGCGCCTTTCCCCTTCGCGTTCAACCCCCGCCAAAATGACGACTTCACATGGGGGGGACTTGGACCAAAGCCCGAGACTGCCCAGCATCAACGGTTCAGCCAGTGACGAAATGTCATTACAGCAAGCATTGGACCAAGTCGCCGATGCTTCAGCTTCAGCTACCGGATCTACGGTCCCCTTCCCATCCTCATCCCGCAACCCGAATCTTCCACATTCTGCAGGTCACCGTTCAATCGGCCTTGGCCACCCATCTACTTCCCCCTCCAACCTTGTGTCCTCCTCTCCGCACGCCCATGTGCGTAATGCCAGCATGGTCTCCATTGAGACAACCTCGTCTTCGATGTCTCCGGCCTCTCGTCGCTTTAAAAGAAGGAACAAGCCATCTTTAGGTCTGGATATGGAGGCCGATTTGACTGGCATTGATGGAGTAGTGGGAGATATGGAGCTTTTGACTACGACACCCACAGAGAGTCATTTGATGCTTTCTCCAAACTCTCAAAACCAAGCTCAAGTAGGCAAAACGGCTCACAGCGAAGAACGGCCGCTACCACCGGTTCCTCAGAGTCAGAGTGGAGAACATAATACCCAACAGACTCGACGAATTCGAGCGGGTAGTAATGCAAGTGTCAGCAGCGCTGGAAGTGCGATGAGGTCTCCTACAGGAGGGTACCTGGTCAGCCCAAGCACAAATAAAGGGATGATTTCGCAAAGAAGACGGTCAAGGCACGGATCAGTGGGAATCAATGAGATGCTGATGGAACAGCAAGAAGGAGAGCATAATGCGCAAAGGTCTAGAACAACATCTCAATCAGGGACTCGATCTGGTGATACCGATCTACCACCGGTACCGAGTGCCAGCAAGCATCAACCTAGCTTCTCTATCTCCTCTCAATTTAGCGTGAACAGCGGTGGCGGTTCGCCACTGTTGATTCAGCAGCCCAACCCATTGTTACAGCAGTTGTCTAGTTTAGAACGTGGAAAAAGTTTGCGGATCAATACATCATCTTCGAACGGATTGACGCCTCCCACAACGACTACAACGACTCGACAAAGTTCCTATTCCAGCCACAACCCTTCATTTGGAAGCAGGTTACCATCCGACGCCAACAATTCCCCCAGATCGTACTCTTCTTTCTCACCTTTATCCTCTCTGCCTGGACCTCAGCCTACCGAAGAATCACTTAGACCGTTCCATGTGCTTAAGATCTTGCGGCAATCAATGGACGTAGATGGCCCAGGTGCACACCTGACGCCGGCCATCCATATCACTCCCGCCATCTGGAACCCTGCTACATGGACCAAACTCTCCGCCGCCGCTGCTCAAGCAGATAAAACCAATGTACCCAAGATTGTAGCGCAAGACGTCAAGACACGCTGTATGCACACACTTGCGCTTTGTTTGGAGTCTGTCAAGGGAGCTGGGTATGAACTTCTTGCTGGACCACGAGAATGGCGACGGGGTTCTCAAGGTGCTGGGGCAGAGGAACAGAAGTGGAAGGGGCTGGCAGAAGAGTTTGTCAGGGCTTTGGATGATTTGGAAGAAGAAATGGATACTGCGAGCAAGCTGTTGAGTAAAGGTGGTGTGGGAGTGAGCATTTGGAAGGGTAACAAAGCTGTTTCGGTGAGTATGTTCCATACCCTTTCTAAAGGCCAGAGCTAATGATCGAAGTCATCAAAGTCTTGGGGTTCGAGAATATCCAGAGGAATGGACAAGATATCAAATAACAAAAGGTGAGCCCTTTCGGTCTGTTTGCCTATCCCATTAACTATTATCGCGTAGTCTGGATACGCCGGACAGATATGTCGATAACCTTGCCTATTTTTGTGTGACTTCTCAAATACTGGGTGCGTATCCTTCCAATATACATCTTCGCGATTACTGGATAATAATTGACGTGAGTATTTTGATCTCAGCCGACCACTTAGCAAACTTTATTGGTCCATGTACTCCTGCCTATGCTTCTATATCCGAAAAAGCGTATCGCGATATAGAAGTTAGAGTGAAGAGGTCAGCAGAGTTTGTAAGGGTAGTGGTTGTACCATTTGTTTTAGAAGATTTCAAACAGTTCTTGGTGAGTACCTATCAAAAAGCATATAGGAATCAATCGACGCACGATCGCTGACTCACCCATTTTTCCCGTCAGCTGAGGTACTTGAAGGGAGGAGTCCGGTACTTGGAGGATTGATCACAATTATCGTTTGGGTCCTGTTGGGTTGATGCGTTGTACACTTTATGACCGGGATTTTAGCTCGTTTGTGGGATCGCATTTTGGAGCTTAGCCGCCATTTTGTGCCACAGATGGGCATTTGCGGGAAGTGCAGTATTTGTACAATTTTTAGCATAGTGCATAAATGTCAAGAAAGGATAAACAACGAAGTCAGGAGGGAATCTTAAATGCTAGACGGGGAGCGTAGGAATATCCGGGACAAAAGTGTATGGTTGAATCATCATAGTCATTCGTCTTCTTCTTTGAATTTTTTATGGGTTTTATGGACGCTTTGGTGTCAACGGTATGGGGGCTTGGCCAGGGTCAACAGTGTCTAGTAGCTAATAGTTGTTCAAAGTGTCCTTTCTACGAAGATTTGTTGTCCGTTGCGTAATGATCAACTCACAACTTACATAATTGGATCTTTTCTGGCTCTGAGAGAAACCTAACTGGCAGATTATGACAAAAATAGACTAAGTAAAATAGGCAAAGCTAAATTTTCGACAATGGGGGTGTAGCTCATTTGGCAGAGCGCGTCATTAGCATCTTTCGTAATAGGTTCTGATTTGACGAGGTACTGGGTTCAATTCCCAGCTCCTCCAACCTTTTTTGTTTTTTATCGACATGCCCTTCAGCGACTTCCCACGAGCGAATACAACATTTCCTCTACCCCGCTCCCTAATGACAGTACTATGGGCCCTTGCTATGTAGTGGAATACTGTTGGCTTCCCTTCTTCTCATTCACGACGGCTACCGCTTGTCACACCTCTCAATACCCATATCCTTGAGTTCCAACCTCTGGACAATGAATTTGTCGGCGTCATCAGGAATAATCGGGTGTAGCTTCTCTGACTCTTTGCTATGGTCCGCGGTGTAAAAACCAATAAATAGTGAAGGTCCGTGCGTTGAAGACAGGTGACGGTATTAAAGGTTTATCATCATTTATATGTATTTTCCATACAGACAATAAATTATTCTCTTCAACATCATCTCTACATAAACTGGATCCACAGTCTTATTGGAGGTTGTAGACGGTAGTAGAAAGTTATATCCTCCACCTGGTATACTGTGACCTATCATCCAGCTCGATAACGACTGGATCCCATCCCCATGTTGAACAACAACAAAGACCAGACGCCTTCGCCATTTCCATCCTCTTTCCCATATCAACCATTCACATCACCAACTAGCACCTCAACTGCTTCCGTAGATGCACTCGACTTATCTCTTCCTGACACAATTGATATCGCGCTCTCCCCATCACCCAAGATCGTCCCACAGGAGCCCGGAGCCGATAGCTTGTTCAAAACTCCATCACGGCCAACCACTTCAACTCCCAAATCAAAAGCACATACGGTATATCCGATCCGGCGCTCGGCGCTTAAGCAGACCAAAAACATTTTGGAGGGCGCGAAGAGGCAAGATGGGATGACAGAGGAGGATAAGAAGGAGCTGTGGGTTGCGTTGGTCGGCAGTCAGCTTGGAGCCAGCTTGCTAATGGCTGTGGAAGGAGAGGATGAACATGACGAAGAGGAAACAGGTGGGCGATGCTGGAAATGGTATGAATCTGCTCGCTGACTATTGACTAAAGTAGACGAAACGCCAAAAGTACACGATGATGGAAAAGACAGCCGAGTATCCATTATACAATTTAAGACGACTTCGCCACTCGCGACAAAAACAAACTCCCAGGCACTCCAAGCACAAATGGAAGGACACCAACTTGGCAAGCATATCGCACACGCAGAGCCCCGAGACTTTGCAGCACCAATCTTCGAGTTGATGATCTCAACCACTGCTACAGTTGTCGCCACTCCTGTCGAGCCTGATAAGCCAAGGGCCCAGTCGTCAACGTCTTCGGAAGCAACGCTCGGCGAATACTTCTACGCGGCCCTTCCAGTTACACAGAACTCCGTGCACGTCAATAATGTTGTTTCAGAGGTCAGAGATGCCCCAGCAGTCCCGAATATCCCGGAGGCGCCCATTGCAAGCCTTGACGGTGATATGGAACGGGCCCAATCAAGAAGAACCGAAAGGCAAACGATTTTCGGACGAATCGACCAGGCCTTGATCTTCTTTGTTATGGGATTTTTGGCACCGCCGGCTTGGGTTATTGGCGGTTGGTTCTGTTCCTCGGCTCTCAATACATACGATAGCTTTGATGCGTCTACGGATTCGTTCTCCGTTGTCGTGATTGTCCCAACACTGCCGAACGCAACATCAACCTGTCACGCATCGTCGAGTGGATCCGATTCCCCCGCGCCGCCTGCCTGGCCAGCCATAGGAACAGTTTCAGAGTCCGAATTATGCGTCCCATCGAAGAGAAGGAATAAATGGTTTCAGCATAAGAATGGTTGGGTGCGAGCATGTCGATGGGCAGTAGTGATTGCGACGTCAGTGATCGTTACGGCCGGGGTGGTGACTCCTTTGACATTTGTTGCGGGGTAGCATGCGCATAACTTTCCTTCTGAACCTGTGATTAGCATCTATAATGACCTGGCTGTGCCTTGGATATGATATAAGTACTAGTTTGTATACTCAAGTATTAATGTATTCGACGCGAACAGAGGTGTACACTCACTGCATGGCGTCAAATGCGGAGGAGGAACGGAAAGGGAAAGAAAATGCCACATCATTGTAAAAGCCGACGAGCCAATCACTTTCGCCGGGATTCCCCGTCTCTCTATAACTACTACATCTTCTCTTTCCACAAAGTTCAACTCTCCACCACGACTCCCAAAATGGCTGCCGACAACATGACACAACAGACCGCCGCTGCCCCCGCTGAGCAACAGCAAGAGACCTCCGGTTTCTTCTCCAGCTTCGTCTCTTACTTCGTCCCTACGTGAGTATAAAACCGGGCTTTGGGTGTGGGCCCAGGCAACCAATGATACTGTGGTGGAAATGGACAGGGAAGGGAATGGTGACGGACCGGGTCAATTCAGTGGGGGATGCAAAAGATGAAGCGGGAAAAGGTGTTGCAAGATGGGGTATCAACTTGGCGTGGAAATGACGATTGGCCATTGGCAGCCCACACCCCGCCAATCGGCTATTCGCCAACGCATGCTGACCCGCTTGCTTTCACAGTGCTCACGCCGACGACTCTGAGGAAGAAGAAAAGGAGGAACCCGCTGAGGAGGAAGAAGAAGAGGAGGAGGAGGACCCCGAGGACGTGAGTGTTCACCTTCTGCTCAGTCACGCGCAGATGAACGAATTGCTGATCAGTCGTAACATGTCACCCTTGTCCTGTCATTCATTCTTCTCAATTTTACTATGACCAACAATGACATGACCGATAGATCGCCCCTGCCATCCGAGAGGAGTGCGAGAAGAACTCTTGTGCTGAGCACGTTCACCACTTTGCGCACTGCCAAGAGAAGGTTGAGGCGGGTGAGGGTTTCCCTGGAGAGGACTGTGTTGAAGAGTTCTTCCACGTCTTGCATTGTGTTGATGTAAGTTAATTATCCAAGCTTTTGAGATTTTGAGAGGAAGAAAAGAATGAAGAAACTGATGAGTAATGTAGGCTTGCGCCGCCCCCAAGATCTTCAAGAAGCTCGCGTAGATTCGCTAGATTCGACGTTGGGTTTGTGTGGATGGGGTTTCTTTCTTTTTAGCATAGGCGATGAAATAAATTCCATCATTGCTATTCTGATCTCCCAACTGCTGATTAGTCTTAAGGATGGGTGAGGTAAAAATGGATGAGACTCGGCACTGGAGCTGCTGACTTCAATAGCTTCGCCTGTGTACTCAATAATGACTATCACAACATGGCATAAAAGGTCATCACATCTATCAAACATTCCTTATTCCAACGGCATACTCTCCAAAGCCTCTTCCAACCCCTGCCAAACACTGTTCAATCTCTTTGTCATTTCTTTCTGATCTTTCACATAGTCCCTCCAACCCATGGTGCCCTGGGCAGCCTGCATCGAATGGAACACCACACTCAATTCGTGCCACATACAAGCTCTTACGAACACTCTTCTGGCTAATAGACGTTGGATTTCTGCAGTGTCTATGTCGCTTTGGCTAGCAAGCTTGTCGACTTCACCCTCCCATCCAGGCTTTTTTGCGGATTTGAGAGATTCAATCTTACTGAAGCGGGAGTCTACCTTTTTGCGAAGAGCATCGACGTTATCCACTGACAGTTTGCTATGTCGGTAGAAAAGGGCGTGGAAGGACAAATACAGATCGCGTTGTGACTTGAGAGATTCAATGTGTTTTTGTAACAATTGCACCTTGAGTTTTCGTTAGCGATAACAAGCCTCGGTTGACTTCTTGAGGATTACTCACTCCCTTTTCAAGTTCTTCACCAACATTGACCCATCCATCACCTACATCTCCCCACCCCCTTCCTACTCCTTCACATAGTCCGCATTCCCTCGCTACTCCTCTGCCACTCTCACCGTCGTCACCTTGCACACTCCTCCAACAACATCTGGGCACTAACTCTCCAATACTTTGCGTGCTCATCGCCATTCTGGCAGCTTCAGCGGCTTGCATCTGCAACCTTACCAAGCTCCTTTCGGCCATCACCACTAACCGAGTGTAATGCCCCAACATTGCTGGTAATCGTTCTCTCAAATTGTCAAGCTTGAGCTCGAGATCGGAAGGGATTGACATCTCTTGGGCCGTAGTCAGATTTTTGGAAAGTGATTCTTCGTCTGTGGAGACAGGGGTGCGCTTGCGCCACGATTCAAATGAGGGCGAGGTGAGGAAAATGTTGAGGCATGCATCTGTGCGGAGGACGGGATGAGCAGTAAGAAAAGTCAAGAGGCGATTCAAAGCTAGGCGACGAGCTTCAAGGAAAGCAGAAGAGGCTACGGAATGATTAACACGCTTCTTATCAAGTAAAGCACATATGGACTCACGATTTATGCGCTTCGGCGGAAGAGGGGGCAATATCCGGAAGGGCTATTGGACGATGGTCAGCTCACGATTAATTAAAGTAGGGAATAAACGTACATATCGCTTCTCCAGAACGTCCATCAACCACACAAAATCGCTGTACCTCCTTGCCACAGGTCCTTCTCCTCTTTTCTGCCCTCTACATCAGTATACAATTTTCAAAGAATCAAGTAAGACTCACATCACTTTCTATCCGATATTTTTGCAAAAACCACCCTTCCTTCTCAGGTATGAGGGTTACCGCTATCCGTTCTTGATCCTTCCACCATCTGTCTTCAGTGGTGTTCGCCATGGGATCAGTGGATCTGAAAGTGCTGTTATTCGCACTATAGGTCGTGCCTTTATTGATAGTTCCGTCCCAGGCGTTGTACCCCGTGGCAGCAGCAGTAATAGCAGCCACACCAGATGAAACTGACGGAGGATCAGAGGGCTTGAGCTTGGGTAAAGGGAGGTTGGAAAGGGAAAAGGAGAGTTTCTCAATTGAGATGTCATTGGGGTCGGGGGACGATTGGGCGAGTGAGACGAGGGCCAGGGCGCAGAAGAACTCGGGTCGAGTGAGAGTTGATTTATCTCGAGATGTAAGATGAATGATCTGTGAATCACATCCAACATCAGAGCGCAAGGTTATGGCGCCCATGATCAGCATTGTCCGACAACAGTAGCAGCAATTGCGAAAGGCTAAGAGCGTATCATGGACGCACCTTTTCAACGACCACAGCAGGGAGCTTGCTAGTACCTAATAATCGATGAACAGCAGCCAAGGACACCTCTCCAGTACCACTAGTATCTAGCTGGTCCAACAAAGAGACGTAGAGCGCAGGGGGATCGTCTGCCATAGTAGCCAACATTAGTGCTTAGCTCGCAGCAATGTTCGCCGCCCCCGGACCACAAGCGTAAGCTGTTGACCTGTACTCACTGATCAACCCATTCAGCCCTTCTTCTTTATTGCCATTTGCAGCTACGTTCCTGCTTTCAGATGCGGATGCAGTTGTCCTTGCAGGAGTTGTACTCCCCGCCGGGCTGGGGGCGCTGCTCCAGGGATCCAGCTCCCCGAAGACTGTACCTGCCGCAGCCGAATTTGACAGGGGGTCAGTATAACTATAAGAACTGGCCATTGGTCGTGGCGAGTTGAACATGATAGTAGCGATGGCGAGGAAGACCGTTTGGATGGTGATAACGAAGTATATGATGGGGAATACAAGGGCAGGGATGATTTCATCATTGCGAAAGACGAGGTCGGCGACGGCCGACGAAAAAGCCGATGGCGATAGGGAATGGAGATGGCGTTTTGATTTTGTTTACGCTTCAGAAGTAGACAGCCGTCAATTTGGATAACTTGTGTACTAGCAGCAAGATGCCTCCTATGCCACCAGAATCCCAGAAGGAGGACCAGAAGCTAATACATAACCCGTGGCTTGAAGTCCGCTCGCTCTGGACCAATCAGGCGATTCAGGATGGCGATTTGAAGGCGCTCAGGAGAATCTCTGCTTTACCCGGTGGATTTGGTGGGGAAGAGGAAAGAAGAAGGGCTTGGTACGTCTGGTTTATGATGTATTGATCTGATGAATCATTTAGGGCCTTCTTGCTTCGAACGAACAAACTTGATAATGCCAGCAGCGAACCCGGACCATCAAGTCTTCCAGTAACTACCCAGCCAACACCGGCGGAGACGACTGAAGAGAAGCCAGGAATCGGAGAGGATAGCAAAAACAGTGGAGAGCCTCAACCTCAACCTCATAAGGATGAAACTCAAGTTAAGCTGGATACAGATCGATCATTCGTAACTTATCCGAAAGGTGTGCTTGCAAGCTCTAAAGGGACCTGAAGATTATACTGATTATGTATAACAGAAATAACTTCGGAAAACAAGGTAGCCATGCAAGAAGACCTGTATGACCTGATAGTTAATGTGTTGAGGAAATACCCTACTTTAAGCTACTTCCAAGTGCGTCTTTTAGGCATGGCATCGTGAATGACTACTGACCAATAGCAGGGATATCATGATATACTTTCAGTGTTCTATCTCACGTTCGTACCTGCGAAACAAGATATACGGCGCCCATCCTTCAGACCACGGAGGCAACCTCGAAGTAGAAGCAGGAATGGCCCGGGTACACCCACCAACGTGGTAGAGGAGAAGGTGACAATAGAAGAGGAAAAACTCGAATTTGAACCGAAACCTGACGAAGAGCCGGAGCAAGGGAGGGATACTCAGGATTGGGGAGAGCTCAGAAAATGCGCAGAATTAGTCAGTTTGAATAGGGTGCGAGACGCCATGGGCTCAGGCATGGAAGGGATGATGGCACTTCTGCGGTAAGCTTCCCGCAATCCGCGCTCATCCTTATGTTGCTGAATTTTGCACCTTAGGATACTCAAAAGACTCCTTGCGCACTCGGACCCAGAGCTCTCCCATTTCTCCTCCCTCATTTCGCCGGTACCTACACTACCGTTCTTCGCCCTCTCATGGGTGCTCACATTGTTTTCTCATGACTGCGATTCGTTAGAGCCTATTCAGCGAATGTTTGACTACCTTCTGGCTAGGAACCCTATAGCCTCTGTGTATCTCTCTGCTTCTGTAAGTGAAGTCTCTACCATGTGCTTCATGAACTGATTTATAACAGATTTTGATAAGCAAGAAACCACAGATGTTCGAATTGGCCAAGAAACTCGGACGCGAATATCAAGAAGACCCTTCACTCCTGCATCCCTTATTTGTCCGTCTCCCGCCACTATACCCAGACACGCCGTCCTCACCCAATCCACAAACCTCTCCCTCCACCTCTCCAAGCAAGCTTGAGTTGCATGACTCCAATGTAAACCCATACTCCCCTATACGGCTCTCAGACGTCCTCCAGCTCGCAGACAGATTATTGGAAGAATATCCTTGGGATGGACCTCTGATACGGGGGAGAGAAATTATGGGTCCAGGAAGCGTAATGGTCACTTATGATCAAGAATGGTCAGAGAAAGAATGGACCCCCGAAAAAGCTTTGAAGTATGTGGATATGGAGGTCGTACAGCCCGGCGCGGCTGTCATGGACGAGGACGAATTAGTACCATTGCCTACATCTAGAAGAGTGACGAACCCAGCTCTACGGAAGGTCTTGAAGAAGGTGAAGCCGAATACATTAGTAGCTTTAGGAGTGGTCTTCTTAGGTGTGGGCATAGCAGTGTATGGAGTCAAGTTGGAAGGTAGGAGTGTGACATGGAGAAGAGTAGTAGTTGGGGTTTGGCAAAGTGCGCGGAAGGCCTATCAAGAGTCAAATTTGTCACCTATTTAGTAATACGATGGCACGGCAATTTGGAGCCATAATGAAGTGCACCTTTGATAGAATGCAATTACTCCGTCCCACCTGATCGACATCATCACAACAAGTATTCTTTTTTTATTTTCATACGTTTCGGCGGCCATACATTTCCCTTTCCAACTGCTTGGTTGCTTTGGAGCATACCAGAGGAAAACTAGTCCACAAGTAGCATTGCGAAGTAAGCAGCGTTCAAGCTTAAGCTTTGGAAAGGCATACGCCGGCTCTTGCAGACTAGGGTATAGAAGGAGATCAGCGACGTGCGCAGAAATAACTCGCGGTACGCGGGGAGAAATGGGATCGGGAAGGTGGTTAGTCACCTTGAATGCCGGCGGCCGTTGTTCCGGCCTGGCCCGACTGTCATACAGCCCGAGCCGCACATTTCCCATGCATATAAAGCATTCACAGCTATCATATCTCACATCTGTTCCATCTCATCCTCCTTATTTCTGCACGCATCATAACAGTAAGCAAAGATGGCAGAGCTCACCAAAGAGAACCTCGATAAAGTCCCAGGTGAGTCCTGATTTACCTCCAGTCTTACTGAGGGATACGATGGGGATGGTCTTGGCCGGATTGCCTGAACGATGGTCGATCGGCCTTAATCAGAACACGAGCTGGCAACGCCCTTTGGCTGTCTCTAGATGAGCAGGTCGATACAGCCTTGTGCATTGCTACAGATACGGCTAGGATGCTGGATGGCGCCCCGAGGGGCCTGATTGCCCCACGTTCCCACACTTTCCCCCACTGTCCGCATTTATCACTACAAATACCCCTTAGTATCCCTCAAGACAGAGCCTCAGTTGTAGTATTTATCAAGGCCATCTTCTTCCATATAAAATTGGTTGTGTCATTGTTTAGATAGCTATCGAGCTTGTGGCTACTGCATCAAACGATGTACACTTGACGACCCGCCCGGGTTTGTATGCCCATTCCGCGATATCATAATTGTTGTGTGTCGGCGTTTCTCCCGCTTTACCGCCCTCATCTCCTCGCATGACTTACACAACGTTCAAAGCACAAGTTAACCGATTAATCAGCTTCCCCGGGCTCTAGCCATAGTTCCCGCACCCCTTCTTTGCACCAGCCGGAGATGTCGCGGAGATCTTCTCTGTCGGCGGGGCACCCCCACTCTTTCAAGCAAGTCGACCCCACCCAGATTGGTGTGCCTATTGTAACTCCTCGTAAGTTGATATTGATATATCAAGATAAACAGCACAACTAATTCGCATGTATATGTAATAAGGCAAGGAACGTCCTGGGCACCAACGATCCCTCACCGGCTCTTACTTCCCCTCTCAGAAGGGTGGAATCGTTGATATGCCAGGAGAATGGCCTGTCGGGGATGAAAAGACTTGGAGGGAAGGTAAGAAAGCTATGACGATCGATCAGGAGAATCCCCAAGATGTTGCGAATACCATTGTTAGACACGTGAACACGAGTTTGGGCAGGCAGGTTTACAACGTCGATGAGGTGGGTGAAAATTTCACACGCTAGCGGGTGAAACAGGACTAACTGAGATGCATAGGTTGCCGCTTATCAGGCGACCGCTTTGTCTGTGAGGGACCAACTTCTTGAGTACGTATAGTAACGTGAATACCAATGGAGCGCTTGCTAAATGATGATGCAGCCGATGGAACCAGACCGCCGCGTAAATCGTTTTCCCCCCATACTCTATATTTGGTCTGACGGTCACGTAGCTATCATACCGCCAAGGCTCCCAAGCGCGTTTACTACCTCTCCATCGAATGGCTTGTCGGGCGATCTCTTGATAATGCTGTGCTTAACCTGGGCATGAGGAACGTGTACGAAGAGGCGAACCGCAAGTTGGGCTTCAACTTTGAGGATCTCCTCAATGAAGAGCGAGATGCTGGTTTAGGCAATGGAGGTCTCGGTCGTTTGGCTGCCTGCTACGTATGCCCTGCATTTCCAACAACGCAACCAGAAGAGATGGCTAACTGTAGATGAAGATCGACAGTATGGCGACTCTTAACCTCCCCGGTTGGGGTTATGGCCTGAGATACAACTATGGTATCTTCAAGCAACTCATCTCCAACTCTGGCGAACAGCTTGAAGCTCCTGACCCATGGCTTGACCGTGAAAATGTACGTTGATACTCTTTCCTATTATTCATTCTTATCTCCTTGTTCACGCCCCGCACTTATCTTATCAATTACGTTATCTGATAACATTCCGCTGATAACTTTATTCTATCCTATGTAGCCATGGGAAATTGCCCGTCTTGATGTGACCTACCCCATCCGATTCTACGGCCGTGTTGATCCCATCCCCAACACCGATCGTGCTGTGTGGTCGGGGGGTATGGAGTGTTTGGCCGTGGCTTACGATACCCCTATCCCTGGTTATGGCACCAAGAACTGTGCAAATATTAGATTGTGGAGTGCTAAACCCGTTCAAGGATTCGACTTAAACTCTTTCAATGGTAAGTTGCTCTACTCTACTACCTTATTGGAGATGATTACTGGTAGGCTGATGTGCCATATAGCTGGTAACTACGAGGCCAGTGTTGCCGCCAGTAGTGAGGTGGAGAACATTGTATGTCGTAAACGCTGCTTCCCATGTCAACACGTGAGGACTAACAATATACTCAGACTCGGGTACTTTATCCCAATGACAACATGTACGCTGGTAAGAAGCTTCGAGTGATGCAGCAGTACCGTAAGTTCGAATTCTATTATTATCTTATAAACATGTGGTTGATACAAATGCTCTTTCCAGTTTGGGTCAGCGCCTCTCTGCAAGACATGCTCCGCCGCTTCACCAAGCTTGATCTGCCCTGGACCGAGCTGCCCGATTACGTCTGTATCCAGATGAACGACACCCACCCGACTCTTGCCATCCCCGAGTTGATGAGAATCTTGATTGATGAAGAAAAGTTGGATTACAACACTGCCTGGAAGATCACCCAGAAGGTGTTCGCTTACACCAAGTGAGCTCTTTTCGGTAACTGGCTTTGGTGGATGCTGATATGAGGTAGCCACACTGTCCTGCCTGAGGCTCTTGAGAGGTGGCAGCTTGATCTCTTCGAAGAGCTTTTGCCTAGGCATTTGCAGATCATCTACAGGATTAACTTGTACGTTTTCTTCGCGTTGCCTAGTTTGGCAATAAAACTAATTACTTGTTAAAAAGTGATTTCCTTGGCCTTGTGGCGAAGCGATGGCCTGCAAGTTCATATGCTTGATCTAAAACGCAAATAACTGACAATAAGTCTAGGGTGACATGGACCGTATCCGCCGAATGAGTATCATCGAAGGTACATCAACAATTTTCTTGGTCAAGATAATGGCTGATACCTGCAACAGAGGGATCCCCCAAATATGTCCGCATGGCATATCTCGCCATTGTCTCATCTTTCAAGATCAACGGTGTTGCCGAGCTGCATAGTCAGTTGTTGCAAGCCACCATCTTTAGAGACTTTGTAGAATTTAAGGGCAGAGATGCGTTTACTAATGTAAGTTCACCAATGAAACTTTCCTTATGTCACGCTAACGGCAATATGCGTGTATAGGTAACCAACGGTATCACTCCTCGTCGGTACGCCCATATTATCTTATTCTCACCCCTTAAGCGTAGCGTTGACACTCCGTAGATGGCTCCTCCAGTGCAACCCCGAGCTTGCCGCTCTTATTACCCACACTCTCGGCTCCGATGATTGGGCTACTAACCTCAAGCTTCTCAAGAACCTCTTGCCAATGGCTGACAATGCCGACTTCAGGAAGGCATTCACTAACATCAAAATGGACAACAAGTGCCGTGTAAGTATCTTATGATCATAGCTGTTAGTACAACTGACTAAGTATACAATGTCTCGATAGCTTGCTTCACTTATCGAGGCTGAATTGGGTATTACGTTGAACGTTAACAGTGTGTTTATGACCCAAATCAAGCGTTTGCACGAGGTTTGTCCAACTCGACCATTGAGTGTCGCCAGGCATGCCTGACATTTTCTCTAGTACAAACGTCAAACTCTTAACCTCTTCGGTGTCATCTACCGCTACCTTCGCATCAAGCAAGCTTCTCCCGAGGAACGTAAGAAGATCACCAAGCACACTGCCATCTTTGCTGGTAAAGCCGCTCCGGGTTACTACGTTGCCAAGTTGGTCATTCGTTTGATCAATAACGTCGCTCGAGTGGTCAACGATGATCCCGATGTCGGTGACCTCTTAAAGGTCGTTTTTATCCCCGATTACAGTGTGTCAATTGCCGAAGTTTTGGTACCCGCTTCAGACGTCAGTGTGCAGATTAGTACCGCCGGTACGGAGGCAAGTGGTACAAGTAACATGAAGTTGGCGTTGAACGGTGCTTTGTTGCTGGGTACGGTAGATGGTGCAAACGTCGGTACGTTATAACTTCATCAATGTGACAGGGACTCTCATTAATGCCATAGGCAGAGATCGCTGAAGATGCCGGGGAAGATCAATCATTCCTCTTTGGACATCTTGCCGAACAGGTCGATGAGGTGCGCTACGCTAATACCTACCAGCCTACCCCTCTCGAGCAGCGTTCTCCTGAACTTGCACAGACGTTCAAGGCGATTGAGGCAGGTACTTTCGGAGATGGTGCTATCTATGCGCCGCTGTTGAAGACGGTTTATGAGCACGATTACTATCTAGTACGCTCCGTCCTCTCCCAAATGTAAAACTCAGGCTGATAGTACTGTTAGGTATCCAATGACTTCGGTTCTTACCTCTCTGCCGAAAAGCTCATGGATGAGTGCTATGACTCGGACAAGACAGAATGGACGCGCAAGTCGATCATCACCGCGTTCAACATGGGTGATTTCAGCAGTGACAGGTCGGTCCAGGACTATGCGGATGGTATCTGGAGTGTGGAACCTTGCGAAGTGCCAGAAGGTTTTTCAATCTAGATCGATATTGGGTTGATAGATTATTGACCGCAATGGTCATGCCATATGTTTCATAGTAGGAATTGAGTCAAGGCTGGAAATTGCTTGTTTTGGTAGAAAAAGTACGCGCTGCAGAAACGAAGAAATGAATTGTCCTGAAATGCGTGCCTGGATACATGTCAATCAGCCACACCATGATGATAAAGACTACAGGCAGTAATGTACACCCTGATAATTCGCCCTTGAAGTCGAATATACAACTGGAAATCAAGTGCCTCCAATCATCGCCGGCTCCTCAAGCCGTCTTGCGGCTTATCCACCAGTAACACCTGATACATCATCTCCACATGTTCCGTCTTTGTCTTCTTGACGCCAGGGATGGATATTCGCTCTAGCGACTCGTCACCTATCATAACTTTCCGCTTATGGGGGCAGAAAAATCGTCGCGGCTTTGCATTTGCGTGAGAAGGAAGTGTATAGGCAGGGTTGAGGACGAGCAGGGATGCCAAGTGACCTTTGCGGATTTTAGGAACTGTTGGAGGGCATGTGGCCTCTTTTAAAGATGATGCTGGCCGCGGCTCACTTTCAATCTTCTTTGCCACTAGAAAATGGTAAATGGGACATAGAGGGCTAGACACCGGGACCTACGTGGAGGGCTTGAATGCGCCTTACTGGGACCTGCCTCGATTATACGTTGGGGTTCTTGGACAGTCTCCGCATCACCGTCTGCATTTAAAGGAGGTTCTGCTAGAAGCTGAGAGACTTTGTGTTCTTTTGGATTGGTCTTTGCATCGATGATAACTACAAGGTCACTCATTAGGTCAACGAGGTCGCTGGTGATATAGTTCGAAAAAGCTTACGTGTAGTGACTGTTTCAGCGGGCTCTTCGGGCTCTTCAGGCTGTTCAGGCTCTGCGCCCTCTTTGACAGGCTCTCCAAGATGACCTTGTCCAGTTCCATTCTGAACTTCACTGGCTACTCCTGTTGTGGACAAGATTTCTCTAGGGGCTTCCTGTCGTTGTTCAGGTTCGACTGTCGTCTTGTCAATAGAAGCCTCAGTACATGCCGGTTCTATTCCGTCAACAACCTCACACCCATGGCTCTCTCCAGGCTCCTCATTACCTATCTGGACTACTTCGGCTGATGGGCGACTTTCCGTGGCGTTTTGTTGAGATTGCTCAAGTTCTTCAGCAGCCTTCTTCACAGAAGTCCCCGGTGCTATTCGCTGGTCTTCTCCCGCATTTCCATTGTCTCCACCTCTCAGCTCAGACTCCAGATTCTTTTGAACGATATCAGTTGATGATGAGTTTTCTCCAGGTCCTTGCAGATCCCGGGGGGCATCCAATGCTTTACCTGGCAAGCGGCCTTTCTCAACGACTTCTACTCCGTTTATTTGCTCAGTCTCGTCTTCACCCTCATTGATCACTTCTTTTCGCCTTGCCTGCACAGGTGATATTCCATTATCATTGGATCCTTGAATTTCTTCCTTGTACTTTACATATATTTCTGTACGTTTTTCAAGAGACACTCTCCTGGTAGGTATTGCTATGAAACCGTTAACGTTTGGATGAGCTGTTCAAAGCAACAAACTTACCGCCTGCTTTGGATCGCGTTGGGTCTGGTCCTGCTATTGGATCAGAACCCAATGCATCCGCTGCATCCTGATCAGGCGCATCTTCAATCATGAAACTTGATTGATCCGCTTTCGCCTGTTCTTCGTCTAACAAATCCCCTTCCGTCTCTCCAATGCTATTTCTCTTCAATTCTTCCCCTTTCAGCAGTTCAACAGCTATTGTTTCCTCCTCATCATTCCATTTGTCTTCTTGAATCTCCGGTGTACTCGTTATAAGCAAAGCCGAGGGCTGGATCGTGGGTGAAGAAGGGGCGGATGATAAGGGGCTTGAGGAGAGTGGTGACTCTATACTGACGACTTGTCCGCCAATTTTTCGGGACATATCCAGTCGCAGGTACTGCGTGGCAATCACAATGGCCGGTATACTTGATTAAAGCAGAATCGACCCGCCCCAGGATGTAGAACGAAAGAAGGATGTCATTACTAACCTTGCGATTTCGTTGGTCTTGAGTGAACGCGTTAACCGTATTAAAACGCGAGAACGTGAGCCCCCCCCAAGCTGAAAAAAAAATTCGGGTGTTATAAAACAAGTGGATGCGTAAAAATTCGATGGAGGGGGCCAGAGTTAGCTGATAACAGATGGGACAGTAGTATGTTCAAAATGAAGGAGTTGAAGTCTTCGCAGAACCAAGATGAGTAAAATTGGTGCAGAAGATCATATGGTCAAAAAATGAACGACGTTCGTTGGCCGGCTGGCCATACTGCTCTTAAAAGCATAAGTTACATAGGTAGGGGTGATTGTCAAAGCTGTTCGCATGCTACTGGGGTACGTTCTGGATCGAAGTCCACATATTCAAGTCTACCTTCTCGTTCATCCTCCTCCTAATGTACCAATAATGGACCATGGAGGCACCAGTCTATACCTTGCCAACCGCAGCTTTTCTTTTGAGCGCTGCCTCATGAATTTCCTTCAATTTCTTAGGGTCGGTATTCCCATGCAGCTGGGCACGCTCCTCTTGAGTCAAGTGTTCATCAAGTTCTGCGGAAGAACATTAGATCTCATCGAGTATCAGCTCGATAACAATGACTTACCGAGGATGTCTCGCCATGAGTGGTCACCTTCCCTCTTTTTACTATACTCATCGGAGGGACTGGAGTTGGCACCGGCCAATAAGGCACCTCCGACTAAGAGTCCAACAGTGAGGCCTAGAGCAAAGTATTAGGAATGGGTTAAACATTCTGGACAACCCTTTTTCACTCGCCTTGAGCCCACATACGGGCTTGCACTACCTTCTGAGCTGTAGTCTGATAAGGGTTTCTGGCGACGATGCCGAACGCTAAACCCA
Source organism: Cryptococcus neoformans H99 (assembly GCF_000149245.1). NCBI lineage: Eukaryota > Fungi > Basidiomycota > Tremellomycetes > Tremellales > Cryptococcaceae > Cryptococcus > Cryptococcus neoformans. The sequence goes on from NC_026751.1 coordinate 428,343, forward strand.
ATGATCCGACCCAACTAAGCGACCCAGCAGTCAGTAGAGAACACCTTTGGATCAATTAGAATACACCCACGCAGCACTAATAAGACTGTATTTGTGATTTCCGACCCAGTTCTTGGCCTTTTCCATTTGTGTCATTTTCCCCCACTTTTCTGACTGCCTCTCTATGTTGCGCTCAATCTCCTTCTGACCGACACCAGACCATTGCGCCCGCTCATACGCCAGAGCAGCTCTCTCGGCGCAGATGAACATGCAAGGAATACTAATGACTACTCCGCCAAAGGCCTTCGCAGGGAGGGGTAAAGAGCGAAATGTGGGTGAACGCTTAGCAAAAACGAAGTATGATGTTCCCGTGATGGCGGCAGCAAGCAACGCTCCTCGAAAACCACCTTTCAGAGCTTCATTGTAGTAGGCTTTCATGTCATCTTGAGTGGAAGTGGAAGTGGGGGACTATCAAATGGAAGTCAGAAATGCGCATGTTGACTATGGTCATGTCGTGGGAAAACTCACCTTCATGATAGCAGACGATTAATTCTATTGATGGGTATGGGCAATTGATCGAGTAATCGAATGGGCTGTAAGTGCCAACAGAGATGGGGTCCTTATATAGCTAGCATGCGAATATAAGACTATGCGAATGAATATGAGGGATTTTTAGAACCCGTTGCTATAAAGCTATGGCAGATGATCTTTTTCGTCCATTATCATCGCACTTTCCTCGCCTGATTATGGGAGAGTCGTCGATGTCGTCATGCCCAGCGGGTCTCCAAAAGTTAAACCCCACCCCGCAACAACTTTCGTCATACTCCAATCTACACGGACGCGACCACTCCGTCCGTCACCCGGCCGTCGGCCAATCCCCACCGAATGATGGGGAGCATCAAGATTTGATATCAACGCCTTAATTCTTTGAGATGTTGAACGATATCATTATTTGAGATCCTGTTTTTCCTTTGAGATATCAGTCCTTCCGCTTCATCCGTTCTTTCTTTGAGATATCAACATGGTCCGTCACGCTATACTCACGAAACATTTGAGATATGCTTAAGCCTTAGTGCTTACATCGTAACCGTAATTAAACATGCAGCTCGTGTGCATTGAATAGGAGAAGGGAAATTTATTTAAATTTTTGCTTGATATGTTATGACAGGTAGTGATTTCGGCCACGATGTCGAAGATGCGGTCTCTGATTTCTGCATGAAGGTGATCCAAAGGGGAAGATGGTCGTGCGAGGACGTATGAATGACATGATGGGAAGCAGCAAGGGGGGGAGGGAAAGTGGCACAGGGTTTCTTTCCTTATTAGACCAGGCTTGTTTGATTGTTTGATTTAATAATAACAAGAGGCCGGCGAGAGCCGACACCGGCTTCATGGTCTAGTTTTCGATGATCCGAGTCGGCTTTGGCGAGAAACGCTCACTTTACTATCACTTTGCCAAAAATTAGCATCAGCTGCACGCAGAGACAATACAAACTTCAAAGATGTCCGACCAGCTCTACGCCATCGCTGACTGTGAGACAGTTGCTGCTATCTGCTCTTCGTTCTCTCGCTCACTGAGTGTCTGTTTCTCTGTTTGATCCTAGTCTGTCTCATCCCCATGGGTCTTCCTGTTCCTTCTGTTGGCCCTCAGATCGCAGAATGCCAGAAAGTTCTTGAGAAGTCTGGATTGGAATACAAGGTACGTTGGTCTTGTTGCTTGCAAAGCATTGTTTGTTTGTCTAATGCTCATTTATCGTCATAGTTACAGTAAGTCTGTTGCCAAAAGAACCTGACGGATCGAAGGCTGAGAAGATTAAAGCGGGTACGGGACTAACGTTGAAGGTCCATGGGACCAAGTTATGAAGGTGCGTATTGCTTGCCTTCACTTGCAGCGCCCTGTTGACATAATAGGTACAGGCGATCGGAGACTGCCACAAGGCCGTACACGCCATGGGTACCCCTAGAATTGCTGTATGTCTTGGTATACGTCATTCTCTATGTCTTTAAACAAACTGACAATGAGCTTTAGACCGATATCAGGATTGGTACTCGAACGGACAAGAGTATCGCCTCTGGAGGAAACGATGGGAAAGTCAAGCGGGTCGAGGAGATCCTCGCCAAAGAGTCCTCATCCAAAGCATAAATAATAAAAGAAGCGGATGGTGGGCCTGGAACAGAAGAATAAATGCATCCTACAACTATAAACTCGTATTTACTTCTTGGCGGCTTCTTCATCCTCGCCCTCCACCAGCCAGTGCGCAAAGTTGTCCAGTCGCTCCTTCTCTTCCTCATCATTATCTTCGTCAAACGTCCGTCCACCAGATTTTTTGAATCTTTCCTTCCCGTTATAGAGACCGGCGTAGATCTGAGTTGAATGTGTTAGCGACATTAAGGAAAGGATCATAAGCCAGACGTACCACTCGACCGTCGAAATATCGGTTGTTCATCTTCGCTACACACGCCTGCGCTGACACGGGTTCCTTGAATTTGATGGTCATTACACCGTCTTCCTCTTTCTATGGTTTATTGTAAGCATCGAAATCATCTGTCAACATGTAGTAACCCACATCATACAAGATAACACTCGTGACTTGGCCAAGCGTCGCTGCTTCTTCTCTGACCTCCTCTTTCAGCTCTAGCAATAACGCAGGATCTTTTTCTAATTCCTCAAGGACGAACATTCCCTTCAACACGACTACACGAGCGAAACGATTGTTAGTCGGGGCAGGAGCACCTCCGAGAGGAGCAGCGGGATCGTCAGACTCGTCATCCGAGCGCCACGTGATTTTGCTACATACAGTCAGGACAACCCAGATCATAAGGAACTAATCACGCACCTTTGAAGAGTCTTCATCCTCTTGCTCATTTTTTGCTTTTCTTCGGCCGTCAATCTCTTCTTTTCTCCTTCAATTTTCTCTTTCTTCTCCTTATCCTTTCCCTTATCCTGATCTTTAAAATATTCTGCGACTTTGACCCTCATAGGTGGGTACCCAGCACCCAACTCAAGCTCGGTGTCATCCAATAGTGTGATGGCAAGGTCCACACTGCCTTCCTTGAAATATACAACCCAAGCTTCGCCTTTGAAGTTCCCTTCGTCATCATAGTACATCTTAATACGAGGATTGCCTTCATCATCAATATGCAAGACACCGGCCTTGGAGAAGACATCGGCAAGCTTCTGAACGGTGGTGTTTGGCGGAAGATTTGTGACCCAAACACCAGTCTTCTTGGGTGCAGATGGGGCAGGAGCAGGTCTGGAAGTATCGGCCGTAGCAGGGGCGTTGGAGGTATTTGAGGTATAATCCTTTTCTCCCTTCTTACGCTTCTTGTTACGACGTTCTTCTCTTGCGATCGCCGCGTTAGAAGGTGTCTATCAATAGGTTGATGAGAATTTAATTCTTTACGATTGATAACCGACCTACTGATTCGTCTACACCAGGTACCGAGTACGCTGCTTGCTGTGCCCTTACAAGCTCATCATCAATCTATACAGAAGACTCAGTCCTTGTTTGATATGGGGCTACAGATTACCTACAATGGGGATCCAAGCAGTGCCATTCCATTCATGTTCTGTGCCTTCATCATCTTCGTACTGCCACTTGCCGGAAACTTTGTCAAAAGAGACTCGAGTGTCCTGCTCGAACTGGCCGGGTATTGGGGCGTTTGATGGCATTCTACCAAATAGTGGCGCGTAAATGTATAGACCGCTCAATATCTGAAGAGAGCAAACGATAGTTCGATTGATTCTGTTCCGCGACGGCGTGAGGGCCATGACGATGGTAGGATAAGCCACGCGAGATCCACGTTAATCTCACGTGGCGCAACCCCCTCCTTTGCATCGTCACTCGTCGGTACTTTTCTCCGTCACGTAAAGAATTCACTCCACTGATTCTCCGGGTCTTCTCGATTGGTCAACTCTTCCGGCAACATGGCTGATATGTAGCCAGGGAGAAAACACATATACGAAAAAGAACGGACACAAAAGACCCAGAAACCATCTAAAACTACAATATACCCAAGGATTTGCGGTTCGTCGGCGTACGGCTCGTCATCTTCTCGCCCAATTCATCGTGGCTTGTAAAAAGGAGTTGTCGCCAGGAAGTAGTCCAACATCATCTCCATTCCTTGGGGCGAGATGGATCGACTACAGAGAACAAGGTCTCAACACTTTGTTAGTTCACCTCGAAAGACCGCATCTCCTCTTATAGCCAGGCATACTTTATATCATCGTCATCCACCAAAGAAACGCCGTTTAGGGGTTACAACCTTCGTGGCGAGCCATAACGAGGCTGGACAAGGCTATACTAATGAGCTGGAAGATGATCTAGAAAAAGCCATTATGAAAAGGGGCGAGTCTTCTAGCGCACCGGCTGGCAGAACCAGTCGATCGCGTTCACAATCGAGACCTGTCAGACAAAAAAGTAACGGCAAGGTTTCGGCCGACTCGCTATCAAACGGACAGGACGATGAAGATGTCCCTAGCCCAAAAAAGCGAAAACGGTCAAGAGCCGGGTCATTATCAACTGAGGACAGCTGGGTGGAAACCACTGAAGATGAATGGGAGCCAGACTTCATCGCCGAGGGTGAGTCGTTATATTGGCATACAGCGACTTTATTAACAATTGTCTATCAGGCGACCGAAATTTGATCCATTATGCACCATCAACGGCATTACATAGATTACGGAAAGCTGAACTGGTGAGATTATGGAAGGTAGCCGGTATATGGGATAGTGAAGACATTCCAGACGACATGAACGAAGATGAAACGATTGGTGATATGGGTAAGAAAGAGCTTGTTGATGGTCTTATTGCTGCCGTACGTTAATCACGCGAGATTTTCTGCCTTCACGACTGACTGGATCATAGCGAAAGCATCAAACACGGCGTCTTATTTCGCCGCTTCCCTCATCCCCAAATCGACTTATTCGCCGACAATCTACACTTTCCCCTATTCCCGCTACACCTCCACCGTCCTCCCCACTTGTAGAGTCATCATCGCCAGATGTGACTCCAAAACCGCGACCTCGTACAAGGTCACGCGTCCGATTAGAAACGCCCATCGTTCGTCGGCAGCCACGCCCCTCACGTCCAACTCGTACTTTGACTAAACGCCATACCAAGTCGGAGGCAAGATCCAGACGAGTAAGAGCCCAGCTGGCTAAAAAAGTCAATGGTAAAAGCGAGAACGGCGACGAGAGTGAACTTACTGAGTTATCTGACTCTGATGATGATGTAAACGAATCTACGCCCATAGTAAAACGATTACGGCCTAGAGGGGTGGGAGGAAGAAAAAGCTTTATGAAAGAACCCTCAACGGACATTACCGACTTTGAAGATGATGCCGAAGAGGCTGATGCGGAAGCCACTGAAGTGGAAGAAGAGCCGCCCCATCCAAAAGGAAGAAAGTTGAGAAGCATATCCATCTCGCAGGCGAGCCTTTCGAAGCATGGTAGCGACATTGATATGGCCCCAGTGAGCGGGCAAAGATCGCCAAAAAGCCTTCCTACGAGGGGAGCCAAGAAGAAGGCCATCCAGCGGATGCAGGGTGGTGAAAGCGGTACGGAAGATGAAGATATGGAAATGGATGAGGACAAGGATATTGGCGTGGAGGAAGGGACGCCTATGCCACAGCCGGCAACTCCTCCACGGAAGGGCCGCGCTTCTCGTTTATCGACCCCTAAACTCGACGAGGATTCTGCTATGGTTGGCTCGCCCACCCCATCCGTCGCAACTGAGACGGAGGCAGCTACTCCTCGGCCAGTGCACACCACCCGCTCCGGCAAGGCTTTCGGTGCAATCCAGAATCGCCGTCGCCAACTTCTCCAGGAAGCGAGGAATGACCCTGACATGGATGAAGAGGATGAAAGTGACGAGGAAGATGGAGAGCCTGAACCGGATATAGATTTGAGCGAAGCGACGGTGGCGAGCTTGATAAGGTTATTGCGTGACGAGTTAGTGCAGATGTGCGAAGCTCGAGGAATTGAAGTCGGAGGCACCAAGCCGCAATTGGCAAAGGCCCTATTAGAATGGGTAAGTAACTTTCCATTATGTTCAAAAATGGAGGACTTGTTAACCCTATTTAGCGCGATGAGCAAAAGGGCTCTTATCCATCGTCAACCTCAACCGCTCGGCCTTCTCCTCCCCGTACTGCGATGCCTCGACGCAAGTCTAAATCTAAATCTAAATCTAGAACTAAATCCAAGTTCAAGTCCAATAAGCATGTACCCGCTATCGGCACCGCCGTTCACGCACCCGGTAAACCTACGCCAGTTCTTCTTCGCTCACATGTTCATGCCAACGATCCCGAAACGCCACCTTTGTCCAAAGGTGAGGAAGGTGACGTGGAAGAGGAAAAGAAGGGGACAGAAGCAGAGTTGAACTTGGATCTGCAAGAATTGGGATTGGAAGATTCAGTCATTAAACCGAGCCACTTGACAAAGCTGGAGAAGATAGGTAGTGGTGGCTTCAAAGAGTGAGTTGACATTTTCAAAATCATGAGCAAACAATTCTGACTGGTTCGATAGTGTATACGTCGGGAAGTTTAGAGGCAGAAAGGTGGCAATCTCTGAGTTTAGAAGCCATTTGAGTGAGAGTAGGTGACTTCCAGTTTTAGAAGCAAAAGAAGCTTACAGTCGGTAGTGGACATAAGAGAGTTGAAATTGCTTGCCGAATTCAGTCACCCAAACATCGTTCGCTTCGTAAGTCGCTTCTTTATCCAGTGAGGGCATCCTTGCTTATATCGAACAGAGGGGAATCTGTATTCCCGAAGACTCTACCCACGTGCCATGTATGCTCGTTAGCGAGCTATGCGAGAATGGCGATCTGTTCGACTATATTGTAAATCTTATTCACTTCTTACTCATCCCGTTTGAACTAATAGGTCACTTAGCGCAACGTCCCGTGCCCCACTCTGAAACGTCTTTTGAGTCTTATGCTGGACATCGCTCGGGGCCTAGAATATCTTCACACCCGCAAACCTTCTATCATCCATCGAGACTGCAAATCTTCCAATATCCTCATCAATCGTTCTGGGGTGGCCAAAGTAGGAGATTTCGGCTTAGCACGTGTGAAGAACTCGACTAGATCTATGATTAGAAGTCTGGTGGGGACAGTGAACTGGCAAGCACCTGAACTTTGGCATCCGACGCCTAGGTATGACTATAAAGTAGACGTGTTTTCAGCCGGGATGGTGTATTGGGAAATGATGTCAGGATGGATTGGAGAGAAGGTACGTTGTTTCTATTTATCGCTTGCTCAGGTAATCGCTAATGATTAGAATTGCAGAAATACCCCTGGGAAGGACATAACGAACATTACATCTATGATGCTGTTGGGACGAAGCATCGCCGTCCGCCTGTGACAGGAATGCGCAAGCATTGGGGATCTGAGCCGGTGAACCTGATGGAGAGGATGTGGCACCAAGACCCTGCCGAAAGACCGACGATGACAGACGTAGTGCACGATCTTGAGAGCATGTTAGCAGAGCTCAAGTGAGAATTTGATGGGCGGCTCTTGGAGTATGCGGTTTGAATTCTGCGAATACGACGAAGATGATGGCTTAATGGTCTCACATGTAACGATAGGGCGAGTAGTGTATAGTAGTGTCCAATCAACAACAGCGATCTTTCATGAGCACATATATCGGCATGTTTTTTTTTCTGTGTTGGGAAAAAAGCGAATGCATGGTCTACAATTTGCAGCCGGATTGCAAATTGAAATATGGGTAATGTTCGAGTAACGAACGAAGCTCTTCTCGCTCATCTTGTTGTTGCTACTTTGTACGGAATCTGATGGGCCTGCTGGTTACCAATCTGAGTGTATATCCGCCATCGCTTATTAGATAGTTGTGGCCGTCGAATTCGAATTCCGACGGAACATTCCGTCTTCTTTGCTTTCTGTTCGCATTTCTTGAACAAATATCACCTTTAGCTGCCTCCGGTTCTCAAATCCTAACCTCCTTGTACATTCCATCCACCCTTTACTTGCCAGCAACAATGAGCAATACTTAAATCGATGTTTCGGCCCAAAACGAACAGTATGGCAGTGCATTCATTTTTCCAACAGCCATTATCTCTATTGCTTATCTTTCGGAGCTTAAGCTTGAACCTCTATCTCAACTCTCATGTCGTCAAATGCAAGCCAAGTCACGCCAACGCATGTCCAAAGCGGATTATGGTCTGGCATCCATTTGCGGAAATTACGGATCATGGCTTCCAGGGCTTCATCGTTGAGAGAAAGGTGGTATGAGTTAACGCGGTAAACCTATGTCGGTATGAGCTCCTTAACATAATAAATACCCACCAGCTTGTAGACGGGGTGAAGAAATCATATGTTATGACATCTCCTTTGCTTTTTGGCTGTTCTGCTCCTCTTCAACCTGAAAACCTTATATTTGGATGCATGGGGGAGCACTTTTGAGCTTAGTTGACTGGAGAAACACATTTAAGAATCAACAGAACACCATCTGAACGTGGAGATCGTGACTGGCCATCTCCAGCAGTAATTGTCTCCGGGGCTCAATCATATAACGAAGAGTATACGTATGGTAATCTCCTCCGCAGCAATAGCCCATGTTCTTGTTCTGCTCTAGCAGGCTCTCAGTCGAGGCATTTATGCGTGGAAGGGAGGATGTCGCGGTCTTCGTTATTGTGGGTTTGTTGAACGAAATGCGGCCACGCCGTGCCACCATGTATACTTCATTACATGTTCTCATTTCTGACGACGCTCATCGCATGCTTGAATCTGAGTCTTTTTCCATGATTCTAGGGCACCCATGCTCACTTGTACCACGTCGCTTGCAGTTGAATATTACTCGCGCGATGTTACTCGCTCGCTCCCTCGGTGGAATAGTAGTAGGAAAACATTTGAGATAAATCTCAATCTATTAATCATTATTGGGAGTCCTCATGAACGAATCTCAAATATGATCATGGGGAACGCGGCCGGCGGCTAAGAGACGCATGTAAAAATGGTGGGTGGAGCATGATTACTGACGCGAAACAGGCACTTAGGCACCAACTGATGGCCGAGTATAGGTCATAGCCGTACGTAAGTCCTCCCACGTCCGTCGGTTCTCCCCACAAAGGCGCAACTATCTCAGGCCACGCATGATGATGCGGCAAGTAGTCTCTCGCACGAGAAATGCAGTAGCAGTTCGTTGTGTAGTTGACTATTCCGAGGCCAAAAATCGCGCATACATGCAGCAGCTACGTTAATGGACCGCCGCATGGCGTAGCCCCCTCCAGCTATCGGTAGTTTGTTATCCGTCCAGTCTTTGTGGTTACGTCGGTTGTTGTGATCTTCTTGTTCGTAAACTCGTCAAAAGCTTGGGATAGTAGCCGGGGCCAAAAGATCTCGGTTATTTGGAAGTCTCATCAGCTGTCACACTCCATGTCAAAATATTCTCGAGAAATGTATAAAAGCAGGGTGAGAAATCCTCTTCTGACCCATCCACCACAGATTCAAATTTCGCTTCGATCCCAATAAATTACTCTCGATAACATCAACAACAGAACGACACTTTCCAAATGGTCAAAGTGAGTAGTGCTAAGATCCTCTTCTTTGACGTATATACTGATCATGTGGCCCATGGCAGGTTCTCGCGATTCTCTACTCTGGAGGGAAGGGTGTGTACTCTTTCTCAATCCTTTCTGGCAAGAAACTCACGGCTGACTGGTGTGTTTAGCTGCCGAAGAGGAAAGCAAACTCCTCGGTACCGTCGAAAACAGACTAGGCTTTGCTGATTGGCTCAAGAAAGAAGGCCATGAGTAAGTGTTCGGTGACTTCTGAGATGGCAAGTTACGAGAGCCGCTTTGGCTGACCATGCATTCTATCTCAGATTTATTGTCACTGCTGACAAGGAAGGTCCCGACTCCGAGTTCCAGAAGCACCTTCCCGACGTGAGTATCACATTATGGCTGACATGGCAAGACCTGATCTGCCACCCCTGTAGACGGAGATTCTCATCACCACCCCTTTCCACCCTGGCTACCTAACCGCTGAACTCATGGAGAAGGCTCCTAAGCTCAAACTTTGTGTAACCGCTGGTGTTGGATCTGAGTAAGTCCAATGGCATTTCCCCTTGTGGAATGGAAAGCTCATGGCATCAAATTATAGCCACATTGACCTTGAAGCTGCCAACAAGAGGAAGATCACTGTTGCTGAGGTTTCCGGCTCCAACGTCGTGTCGGTTGCCGAGTACGTCTTTGCAAGATTTTTTCATTGGTATCGCTCATTAACAGACTGACCAATCTTGATAGACATGTGATAATGTCCATCTTGCTTTTGGTTCGCAACTTTGTTCCAGCTCATGAGCAAATCCAAGCCGATGACTGGAACGTTGCCAACATCGCTCGTAACGCCTTTGACCTCGAGGGTAAGGTTGTCGGTACCGTAGGCTGTGGTCGGATCGGATACCGAGTCCTGCAGCGATTGCAACCCTTCGAATGCAAGGAGCTTCTGTGGTTCGATTACACTGACCTCCCCTCTGGTGAGTTTAAACCCGTGTTATCACCAGGACTAGCTCATCTGTAAATTCCAGAGGCGGCCAAGGCTATCAAGGCTCGACGAGTGGAGAAGCTTGAAGACATGCTCGCGCAATGTGATATCATCACCATCGTAAGTCTTTTCGCATATTCCAATCCAAATAATCATTGAAACCTTCTGGTATAGAACTGCCCTCTCCACGAGAAGACTCGTGGTCTCTTCAACGAAGAACTCATCAGCAAGATGAAGCCTGGTTCTTGGTTGGTCAACACTGCTCGAGGCGCCATTTGTGACCGCAATGCCGTCAAGAAGGCTTTGGAGTCTGGCCATCTCCGAGGTTACGCTGGAGGTAAGCACTGAAATATCATCATTTGTGGAATATTGAGATTGATGATATCGGGTAACTGTAGATGTCTGGGGTAAGCAGTGGAATTCATACATAAATGACTAACTGTACTGACTGCCTTGTAGACGTTCAGCCCGCCCCCAAGGATCATCCCTGGAGGCACATGGCCAATCCTCTAGGCGGGGGTAACGGCATGGTTCCCCACTGTAAGTGGTTATTATCTGTGAATGTTATTGGGTCATGTGTATTGACGGACTTTCAGACTCGGGTACAACTCTTGATGCTCAAACCAGATATGCTGAAGGTACCAAGGAAATCATCAGGCGTTACTTTGCTGGCGAGGAGCAGGACCCTGTCAACTTGATCGTTACCAACGGTGATGTGAGTTTTGCAGTTTTGCTGATGTATGATATGTAAGAGCTACGGTTAATAAGACATACTTAGTACGCAAGCAAATCTTACGGTAACCGAGCCGAGAAGAAGAAGGAGCAGAGCCAGGTGAAGGCAGCCAAGTAAATGCGTATTTTTACTCCGCTTTGTCACTTGTTTTGGACTTCAGCCAGACTGAACATGTAAGAAGAATGAATTGAATGAATTACGGCTGTCCAAAAGTACTCTTTTGGTATCGTATTGTTTTGGTAAATCTTATGAGATCCACATCGGCATAATCAGTCTGAAAAGCTTCTTTTATTAGCCCACCTTCATCAGCTCACACTCTATTCGATGACATAATAAATAACGATACCATGGTGAGTTTTTGTATCTGTAAAATTGCTGGAGAAAGTTAGAGAACGACGGTAAACGACCTAGACCGAAGGAATCACATAAGTTGCAGTATGATTCAACTTCAGCAGGCGTACAAACTAGTTTTAAAAAGATGAAGCACATGCGGAATAAGGAGTAAACTTAAAAAGTATCTGCTTTTTTCGTCCCCTCCTACGCCTTGACCGCCTTCTCGTGACGTATTAGTAATATAGTTAAATGAAAAAGTGTGGGACGGCGATGGCCGCTCCTCGATGACGAGGCAAACAAGGTGTTTGTGGCCCGAGGGGTGTATTTCCCACCGATACCGCTGCCTCTTCTTGTAACATCTCACTTCCTCATTTCTAACACCACCAGATCCCAGCCATGCCCCCAAAGGGAAAGAAGACAAAGGCAGAAGAGGCGCTTGACTTCCTCTCCAACCTCGATAACCTTGATGCGCCAGACACGTCCAGTCCTCCTCCCACAGCGGATGCCACGCGCGACTCAACAGACAGCACTCGCAAGTCTCTCTCCGCCTCAAGAGAGCTTCCAAATAAGGCAGCTGCAAAACCCACGGCTGAGGATGAAGAGGCGGAATCTGCTTTAGCTTTCTTGAATGCCCAGATCAATCAGAAGAGAGCAAAGCCGTTGAGCGACTCTCGATCGGGAACCCCTCTTTCAGCCGCCGGGTCTTCTGCCGCAACTGGCAGTGCATCTACGTCTGCTCCTAAGCCCAAAACGCCTGCTACAGAGCCTACCAACATGCCCACAGGAACTCCTGCTCCTGCTCAATCGTCGGGCGGTTGGGGTTCATTTTGGTCCACCGCGACTTCCGCCCTTCAATCTGCGCAGCGTGTTGCCGATGAGCAGTATCAGAAGGTCAAGAGTGAAGGAGTCAATGGTGTTACAGGCCAGCTAGAGAGCCTTCGTGTCAATGTCAAATCTGTCCCTGGAGTCGATCTAAGTAAATTGAGGAAGGGTGCGGAGGAGAGACTGGGAGGGTTCGTCAGGGGAGTGGACTTGGACAAGCTTCGTATGTTCTAGATCATACTTGTGCATGCTAATGCTGATGACTTTTTTGTAGGAAAGGATCTTGTCAACACTACCTCCTCAACTCTTACCACCATCCTCGACACAGTTGCCCCGCCTATCTCAGAACACGAAACTCTTGAGCTTTGGCTATCCCACCCCATGATCGGGTACGCCGGTGTTGAAGGTGTCATCTACCGCGCCTGGGCCCGTATCTTAGAACAAACTGAAAGCGGAGAGCTCATCATTGTATGGTCTCCTTCACCAACTCCTGGTGACAGCTCGGGAGAGCCCAGGGGTATCAACCCCGTCGAAGGATGGGACGCCGCTTGGGAACTTGGAAAGAAAGAAATTGCTGCTATTAAGGCCCGGGAGGAGGAAAAACCCCGAGGCAGAGCAGAAGCCAAGCGAAACATGCCTGTTACCACTGTTCCTATCTTCCTTCACCTCCAGCCCCTCCTTGTCCGTCTTCCTTACGCCGAACCGCCTATCCACTCCTCCACCTCCATTCAGGACAAGCCTTTCACCCCACCTAACCATTTATACTTTCTCTTCACTCTTGATGACCCCACTCACTCATTAACATTCACGACCGTCAGTCAGCCAACTCCCTCGGACTGGATGGATGTCGAGTATGAAAACTCTGAGTGGGTCGAGGAGAGGTTAGTCGAGGTGCTCAGGACAGGTGTAGAGGTTATTGCTCAAGATGTGAGTTCAAGTAATACAGATTTGGAACTTGTCATTGACCTACTGGGTAGTATGTTGCCACTCGAATGGGACTCAAGCCTTCCGCCCCTCAAGCTGCTGCTGTGGCCGCGTTGGTGGAGCAGGCTAATCAAGAGGGGGAAAACAAAGCTGCAACGGATGAGAAGAAGAGCGATTAAGAAGCATGCGATGTACAGTATACGAGGACGAGGGCAAAGTAGCGATTTCTCAAAGGTCCGCGAACTTCCGGATACGTATGATGAAGATAATGAGATCCACATTGTTGTCTATGTAGCGCCTGAGTGATATCATACATCTTATCTATAATCAACAACGGAAGATTGTCATCATGCGGGGGGTATGCTACCTCAACGATAGATCAACAAAAGTTATAAACAACGATGCGAATGTCCATTTTAGGAAAAAAAGCAAAACGAAATCTTTATACAATGTACCCCTGAGCTCGCAAGATTCTTGCCCATCTGGATCGCCATCAGTGAGGATCTCAAGATCAGTAACCGAGCAGCTCACTGGTCTCTCTTCAAGTTAGCCTCTTCTAACTCTCTCTTCAGCTTCTGATTCTCCAGTTGCAACACGTTCCTGTTGGCCTTAGTCACCTGCAAGTCGTTACGCAACGCTTGGAAGGCCTCGTCTTCCGGAAGTTGAGCGTCATTGAACATGCCGTCAAGCTCAGTATTGAAGGCCTGATTTATGTAGGTCAGTCTCAATATGTAGCCTGAAGAAGATGAATTGATTTACTTCATAAACGACATCCAGCTCAATCTGAGCATCACCTAACTGACGTTGCAGCAGCTCGTGATGCTCCCTCGATCTCCCCAATTGGCCCTTCAACATATTGATCTCCTGGGATTTCTGCTCTTGATAAGCTTAATCCTATCAGTCGAGCCTATCTAACTTACCTCATCATTCTCTGCTACAGCACGCCTGCCTAAAACTACAGCCTGTTCAGCATCGACTTCCGCTTGTCTCAGATGTCCATCCATTCTTTGAGCAATCTGCACGATTCCTCGAGCACACTCGTCCATAACGTCAATTTCGATGTCTTTCTTAGTCTGAGAAGATTGACGAGAAAGAGATGGTGTAAGTTCATAAACATCTTGTTCAGCCATTCGCTTATAGGTAATTTAGCTTTAAGTCTTGATATGATATACGAATAACTCACGCTGATATGACGCTTCTGAGGGCTTCTGGGTAATGATCCGGCTCTCTCAATCTTGACCGCCAGCGAATGCTTTGCCTTGCTAGATTCCCTAATAATCTGCTTTCTCAATCCTGACACCTCAGACTTTAATCGCTTTGCAGATCCTCTTGCATCGTGTATCTGCATTCATCTCAGCCTCTGCTTTACTTCAAGAATCATGTCACTTACCTTCTTAAGGGTGGCATCCATGGCTCCGACAACATCCTCATATTCTTTCATTTCTACGTCCTCTCCGCCCCCGCATGTCCCTGCTGTGTTCATTGTGTTGACTGTGTCGGCGCTGGCAACACTGTTGATTGAGCTACGGGAAGCTGACACTGTCCTTGCATTCATGAGTGGACCACTAGTTCTTCTGGGTGTGTTAATCTTGGCTGACGTCCTTCGGTGAGGCTTAATCACCAGAGGAGGATTGCTGCCAACCTCACCCAGGGGGCTCTTGCTGAGGGAGGGTGAACGCTTACGTGGCGAAAGACTTTCGACAGAGTGCTGTCGTTTGGCAGTAGAGGGTGCGGAAGGTGTATTGGTGCCAAAGGGGTCGTTCTCTTCTTCACCTTTGAGTGGAACGGTTTCTCGGTTGAGAGAGATGCGACGACCATTTCCAGAGACAATCCTCAATCCAGTGTGACGAGAACCAGCAGTAGAGTTGGGGGTAATAACAGCACTAGGAAGCTGCGTTTTGATGGCCGGGAGGGGACTTCGAGGAACCGGTCCTCTCGGGCCTCCAGGTCGAGACATGGACGGTTTGTGCGAAAGGGAAGGCTTTGACGTGAGAGACGGCTCGGATGAAAGAGAATAAGCAGGGTTGACACTGGGCGCGGGGCTTGTCGCACGACTGGGAGATGTTACAATATGTTCAGACCTGATCGTCTGGGCCCTGCTAGGGGTCTTACGGATATTGAGAGGAGCTGTGACAGGAGAGGTAATGATTGGCGGCGGAATACGGGCTTGAGGAGTGGTGTCGGCATCTGAACTGGCAGTGCATTTGGGAGGCGTAACATTGCTAATTCGCAGTGGTGAACTTGATTTTGATGGAGAGCTGGAAGGGATAGGAGAACTCGTTCTAGTCGTGGTACAAGGAATGCGCCTTTCTGCTATTTCTTCGTGACTGCTCCTTAACTCTGCTACACTTCTGTTTCCCAATTTGTTTAATTTAGGTGCAGGACCTGGACTGAGGGTCGTAGATTGTCCATTCTTTTTCGCAGCGTCCAACCTCTGGTTCAAATCGATCTCGCTTTGTCGGATGCTTTCGGTTCCGGCAGCATACGGTGCTCCCGCGACAAGGCTATGAGGGTCTGGCGATAATGAAATCTTCGAGAATTTTTTCTTGCTCACTTCTTTTTCCTCATGTCCATCTGTCGAATACAAGCTCGTTTCCATCGAGGACGACCTGCTCATCGCATACTTTGAACCCCTCTTCGAGCTGACGGTGCTAAACATGTCATTACTGGTGCCGCTCCTACCAGAGACGCTACCAGCACCAAAGAGATTACGAGAGATGGTATCAAGATTGAGCATAGATGGCCGAAGGCGATGGGTACCAGACGACGGAGTAGTGGGACAAGAAATGGTGCCGGTGCGGAATTTGAAGATCCCATGATGGTTGACTAATCATCAGCGCAGACTTTTTGAAATGACTTACTTGTACAAGCTATCTTCTCTTTGACTTCGTTCATCTCGATCACTATCCTCTCTGCTTCCTCCTTTCCTGCCACACTGTGTGCATATCGACAAAGACCACCCGCCATTGGCTGTAAGTAGACACTCAGTTTTGTAGTTCTCGTGTCTATCGGCAATGCAGGACCCATTCCATCTTCATCGACATGGATGACGACCTTGCCTTTCCTCTGGCCACACCATTCATTCCGGTTCCAAACATCCCAGAAACATCTAGCCCGCTCCAAATCACCGCCTTCCAAATCAACCTCGGTCTCGCTTTGTAAGACTCGGGGAACGGCCTTGTTCTCTGAAGATGGTAGCACCTTAGCTCGAGCAAGAGCTTGCGCGGCCCAGAGGTTCTGAATGAATCGCAATTTGTCCTTTTTTGTTGCAACAGGGTCAAGAGAAACCGAATAGGGAGGATGAACTGTGGAATATGACCGAAATGATCTATTGCCCCATCGGCCACATTGATCGGCAGGAGGGCGTTCGAAGAAAAGGTGAAAGTCACCATTCCCGACATCTGATACCATCACATCCAAAATATCAACCTCGCCTCTGTAGCTCAACTTGTCCCTCTTTGCATTGTTCTTTTCCTTCACTGCGATACCCCCTCCCGACTTCACAAGTCTTTGCACATCGTCAGTACCGGTAATTTTCCGACCGCTGATAGAAGACGATTGTCGTTTGACAATCATAAGCTTGTCATCAAACAAGAATAGGGTGCAATGAAGGATCGGCATGGCGGAAGCACCTGATTGAGGTGATTGTGGCATATGCGAGTTGGTTGATGGGAGAGAGCCAAACGCTGGCAAAGATGGTGTTGAGGCGGAAGAAGCTGCAGCGCGAGAATTAATGGAGACTGGTCGACCATTGGGAGATTGAGCTGTGGGATATTCAGCAGGGATATCCTCCACGTCGATTGCGTCGATGAAGTCCCGGTTGTTACTGAAAAGTTTGGCCTGTAATTTGCGTCAGTGATATGATGCATGGCAAAGCCATGCCACTCACCGGAAAGTCATCAATGTTCCTCTCCAAATTATACATAACTGTTGCCCTGACTGTTTGTGCATCTGGTTCACATCTTGCAATACCAGATGCAATTTCAATGGCTTCAAGAAGCTTAGCACGCTGAGTTGAAAGAGGAGACATGCATTTGATCATCGCTGAACGACCATTAGTGATTGTCTCCAAGGCTTGAAATAAGTGTACGTACTTTGCCAAAGGAGGGTATACCTCGGAATTCGTTGAACAGGTTCCATGAGCAGTTCTCTTAGGCCAATATTTCCAATGCCGGTGGTTTGATATTTAGTACTCTAATTTTCCATAGCTATGAGCTTCATCTACCGTCCATAACTGAGCCACTCACCTCGATGAAGGTCCCAAACCCTATGAACTTCTTTAAAGAATCCTGAAAGAGCTTTTGTGACTCATCTTGTTTGCTCAAATATGTCCTATAAGGATCAAATGTTCGGAGAGTTTTGAACTATTCACAAGTCAATCCATGCACGAGTTTCGATACTCATTAAACCTACATGTTTCAGGCATACATCACCAACAAGATCCTCAGCATGTCCAGATTGCAGCATCCCTTCTAAATCACCCAGAAATGCCATTGACGCGGGTACGATGAGTTCTATGTTCGCAAACATTGCTTTGGCTTCGTATGGCGGTATCAGTTGCTGGTTGGGATCCTTGGAGTAAAGTCGCAATCTGTCTGCGTAGGCCTAAAGTGAATATTAGCGCATAAGCACCGGACATATGTCACCTTCTCACAGTCTTAAGGGCATGAATCCTTGACAGATAGCTTCTCTCTGTCCGCACTAGCTCGTCGATGACATTTGTCAACTTCTTCTTCATCTCATCGCTCTTCGCAGCTGTCCACACTGGCCCTGTATTCTCGCGCGCGTCATCGTCCGAATCAAGTGGTTGTGAAAGACGCGATGGGGTTGTTGGTCTACCGTTAGTTGTTTGCGCAGGAGGGGGGAGAGTTGACAGAGGCTTAAGTGGTTCACCAAGGTGCGCAAGGAGGTTTGCCGTTTCTGCATATATAATGTGAGTAACTTATCTGTCGTCTCCATTTGTGAGCATACACATACCTTCACCCTCTCTCTCAACAACTATATCGCATAAGAATGCTCTTCGAGTAATCTTCCTACCACTATCCTTGTCTGTGGACCTTGTAGAGCTGTTGAGGTCGATGGCTTTTGGAGGAGGAGCCGGTGGGAATGGCTCAGCTGAGCGATGGCGAGAGAGAGGCCGTGGCTTGGCCGGTGATAACAGTGGTCCCATGTTGATCACTGTCTGCTATGTTTAGGAATAGCTGTTATATAGCTAAACGGATATCTGGAGTGGAAAACGGTGGATAAGATGTTGAGTGATTGAGATGGCGGTCAATTGTTTATCCCTTTCATGAATCGGCAAAAGCAGGCACGCAGAAAAACATTTTACGTAATAAAATCAAAATGAGACGTCATCACTTTCCTGCTTTTGGCCGCATACAGTTACTACGTATCGACCGACGTGTAACCACTACACAACAACGACAACTGCTACATCTATACTTGTACACCTATCTGGGCATTTTTAGAAATGGTGCAGCCGTCCTCTCCTGATCATCTCCATGATGCTGAAGGGTTGGATGAAGATATGGCCGATATAACGAGCCAAACACGGCGTTCACTATCTTCCGCCTCGTCCGGAAACCGCACAGCCAGGCAAAGTCGAAGCTCAAGCTCAGCAACAATTCGCAACCCAAGTACCGGAGGACTATTCGGCAGGATAAGAGGAAGAGGAAAAGAAGATGATTATTCAGATGAAGACGAGGAAGAGATCGCGGGAGAAGAACTCGCAGATACAGCGAGTCCGACTCCTGCTCGTGGGTGGGGGTCTTATGCGGCCGACGATCAGGACATCGAAGTCGAAGCAGGGCCAAGTGGCTATCACGAGCGAGAAACAGCGATACCCTCGACCCTTACATCATCAAGCCTTCCCCCATCCTGCTGGAGACAACCGAGCACCCAGCCGTTTAACCCAGATGCGCTTGAAGAGGGACCAAGTGATTATTGGGGTGCCGATACCCCACCTGTCGTACCACCATACCTACATGAAAGTACCCCATCAACTACTATAGACTCGCCGGTCATCAACGAATACGACGATGATGAGTATGAGCGTCGAATACGAGATGTTATGACCCACGGTGCTCAATCAACTCCGGGAACCAACTCTCCAAACCTTAGTGTCAGCGAATCATTCCCTTACCATCCGTCTCAAATCCACGGCAATCGCTTGCATGTGAGAGCACATCTTGACGAGAAAGCCGACTCTGGGATCGGAGAAGAGGAGTTTGGTCGAAGGAAAGCTTTGATCGACGATGTTTCGGAAGCCACTCCATCTGTCGCCTCGGCCACACCTTCAAAACTACAAGAACGATACGCTCCAGGGTCCGCCCCAAGCCCTTCCAAACGGACGTCCTTCATCCGTAAGTCTGAAGCAGTACTGATCTAAGCTAATAAAATAGATCCCTCCGTTTCCCGTCTTAGGTCGCACATGCGTTCATCATCCTCTGCTACTCAGCATTCTGTCCAATACCCGCAGCTCCTGCAACTTCGTGCACCCAGTCACTTTTCTCAGATAGACGTGGCCAAGTCAGAGACTATGTCTACTGCCAGTGCTCCTCTTCAGCCCTCCAACCTTCCTGTGCAATCTCCAAACATTCCAAGGAACAAGGCAGAGCTCAATCAAGGGCCTGCTTTCCAGTTTCATCCTTTACGCAAGCTTTCTGCACACCTCTTCGTTAAGCAAACTAATGGAATGTCGTCACCTCGTCCAGACATAAACAAAAGGACAGGCTCGGTATTGAAGCTACCATTAGGGAGTCCGACCACCAAGGAAATACCAGAAGATCAAAATTTGGGAAAGCCTACAGTTATGGATATACGAGGTATGATAGCTGTTGGGACTGATAGGGGATATGTTGTCGCCTACGGGTTCGGACAAGAAATCAAGTATATATTAGACCCGGAAGAACCAAGTAAGTCTCGCATGTTACCGAATAGAGCTAATTTACCAGCTTCGGCCATCACTGCTGTGGCCATATCCTCAGACGAGACTTACATTGCTGTCGGTCTTTCTTCTGGGTCCATTTACTTATATGACCTTTCTTCCCCTTCTTCACCCGCCCGTACAGCCCACTTCCTCACTCTCAAACAAATTCAGTCTGGCAGGCGAGAAGGTCATCTGGAGGGTAGTCGGATACTGCATATAGGTTTCGTTGGAGCGAGGCATACCTCAATTGTCAGTGGTGATGAACATGGACGGGCCTTTTGGTGGAGCTTGGGCAAAGTCATGGGAGTGGAAAGTACGGATGTCATTCGTATGCTTGGCTCTTATCCGTCCGGCTTGATCCCAACCACCGCTCCACCTTATCCGGCCAAGAGACCTACAACTCTCTTTTCGGCATCTCCCCTCCCCTTAGGCGGCTCTCCTCACCCTACTGACAAATTCTCACTTTCTGCTCTCTTAACGCCCTCGAAGCTTGTTATTGTAGGGATGAAACCACAAGCTAAGACATGGTTCCGCAAGATGCGTGATGGAGCTGGTGGCGAACAAGGTAGTTATACCGGGTGTACGGCTTGGTTGAGGAGTGGAGAAGTTGATAAAGGGTTTGAAAAGGATGTGGCAAAGAAGAAAAAGGCTTGGGAGGAGGTTTCAGATCCCGTAATTGCGTACTCGTGGGGTAAGGCGGTGAGGTTTGTCAGGGTCAGGGTACAGGAAGTAAGCGACGATGTATCTCCAGACTTTGTGGAAGGGAGAAGGTGGGAAGCTAGAGAGAGCGTAAAATTTTTGGACTGGTATGATTCTAACGTGAGTCTGCTCGTACCAATATACTTAAACAACAGCTAATTCTGATTCACAGCACCTGCTCGTGATAACAGTGTCCGAGTTGATCCTTCTTGACGTAAGGTCAATGAAAGCTGTTGAAGAGACACCTTTGCAAACACACCTCTTGACAAGTCAGGACTTTTATTCGGGATTGTCTGTCAAAGATATCATGGGAAATGTACCAGAGTCATTTGCGGGAAGTGTGAGAACGCACCGGGGCAAACTCTTTTTGCTGGTATGTCAAATCAGGATACGAAATGATCGCGGACTAATTTTCTGCAGACAAGATCCAACTTGCAAGTGGGCACTCTTCTTCACTGGAACGACCGTATCCTTTCACAAGTTCACCGTGGCGATTTTCTCTCTGCCATCAATGTTGCTCTTTCCTATTATAATGGTACTGCCACCGGTAACACAATTAACCTTCCTTTCGAAGCTGCATTGCGCAAAGAGGTGGTGGGAAAGAGGATCAAGGAGTTGATGAAGGCCTCTCTGGAATGGGCGTTCTCGCCGGACAGGATGTCGGACGATACTCATTACAGTGCCGACGGACGGGGTGTAGACCTGACAGATCTGTTTGAAGGCCTTGCCACATCCTGTATTGAAGCCTGTCTCGATATTGGTGATACCGACTTTCTCTTTAATGACTCATATGAGCACTTTTCTCAAGTGGGTATCCAGGGGATTTTCCTCCACATTCTCGAACCCTTCATCTTCTCCGGTCGACTGCGTGAAGTCCCGCCCGACATCATCAAGGCTCTCATTACTATGCATAGCGAGAAAGGCG
Organism: Cryptococcus neoformans H99; assembly: GCF_000149245.1. Classification (NCBI taxonomy): domain Eukaryota; kingdom Fungi; phylum Basidiomycota; class Tremellomycetes; order Tremellales; family Cryptococcaceae; genus Cryptococcus; species Cryptococcus neoformans. The sequence goes on from NC_026751.1 coordinate 450,182, forward strand.
AGCTCGATCAAGCAGAATCGATGATTTGGCATGTTGAGCCCATGTCGCTTGATATCAACCAGGCTATCACCCTTTGTGAGGCTCATGGATTATGGGACGCCATGATACATGTTTACACTCGAGCCATGAGGGACTACGTCGCACCTATTGTCAAGCTTATCGGCGTTGTGAGAAATATCCAGCAGCATAGGTCGAGTAGACCTTCACTTGTTAGGGACGAGAGAGATGGTACAGAAGAAATGGCTCCAAACGCTTACAAGCTGTATTCGTATATTGAAACGGTCCTTTCCGGCTTATCTTACCCTAGCGGTGAAGCTCTTCCCGATATTGAAGCCCATCAAGCTCAGACCGAGGTGTATACGTTCATCTTCCAGGGGCGTATAGTTGCATGGCCTCAAGGCGGCCACGATCTCGTCCTCACAGTGGACAATAAACACTCTGAACCACCATATCCCTATCTCAGCCTCCTTCTTCATTTCGATACGGAAGCTTTCCTTCATGCTATGGATATTGCCTTTGAAGATTCTTACCTTAATGATCCTACCGGGGCAATCAATCGCCAATCCATTGTTAACCTCATGTTAGATGTTATGGACCCAGAATACTTCCACCCAGGAGACATCACCCTCCTGCACATCTTTGTGGCGAGGAACTTGCCGAAGTATCCACAATTCCTCTTCATACCTCCCTCTACCCTACATCGTATCCTCGTCAGTCTGGCAAGCGATCCCGATCAATCAACAAGGGAAGATCGGCAACTTGCAGCTGAATACCTTCTGTCAGCTTATACCCCACACGATGGCGAAGCGATGCTCTCCCTCTTTGAGACGGCTGGTTTCTTCCGCATCCTTAGCGAGGCCTATCGACGAGAGGGCAAGTGGGGCAAGTTGATATCTACTCTGTTGAGAGATCCTGAATCAGACGAAGAAGTGTTTACTGCATTGGAAGAGATCATCAAAACCGCTACTCCATCCACAGAAGTCAATCAAGCAGTGGTAGATGCTTTGCCTCACCTGTTTGACTTGGGGGTTAGGGAAACAGCAATACTTTTGGACAAAGAGCTTTCCAGCATTCACCCACAAGCCATCCAAGCCTTAGGTCGTGCCCCTCATAAGCAAATGGCATATCTGCGGTGCTTGCTCGAGCCCGACCCAGAAGAGACGCACAATGCCCCTTCAAGCAATGTTGATCTGCCCAGCCGTCATTTGTACATTAAGTTACTAGCACAGCATGACCCTGGACACATCGTTTTATTCCTCGACGAACGTGGCCCGTCTTTCTTTGATCTTTCGCGGCTAGTAAACCAATTGGATGAGGCTAGGTTGTATGAAGCTGAGCTTTGGGCGTTAGACAGGCAGGGCAGAGTCAAAGAGACGTTTGTGAAGGTGGGCGATGTGTTGAGAACAAAGGGCGGGGAGCTAGGAGAAGGTTTGGTAAATGATGATGTAGGAAATGTCCACTTGGCGCTGGAAACTATCCAGGGAGTTGCCAAGATGGCCGTTAGGCTTTGCCGAGAACATTCTTCACCAAGGGTTGAAGATCGAAATGAGAGCAGAAGAGGGTCAATGGAAGTGGAAGATATGTGGCTTGGAGTGCTCCATGAGATTATCGAGCTCATTCATACCACGTCCGCTCTCACCTCCATCTCGTCTGACACCATTGTTCTTGACACTCTTCGGTCACTTGTGCAGGAAACCCTCTCTTCACTTGTTTCCTCTTCCTCCCCTTCGCTCTCTTTTCCTCGTCTTTTCAAACGACTTGTGGATGCTTCAACTACCACCACAAAACAGTCTAGTAAAGGAAGAGCGTATAGCGAGTTCAGAACGATTCTCATGGGGATGTTGGATTCTTACAGGGCGGAAGGAGAGATGCTGACTATGACCACGAAGTTGGTGGAAGCGGATCTGGGCGAAGTAACCACCGAATTCGTCGAGAAGAGTATGCGAGGATGGAGGGCCGAAGGGGTACAATGCGGAGAATGTGGGGAAAAGTTGAAAAAGGATCAGAGCTGGGTAGTTCTCGGGTCTGGCTCTGTCCTTCACAAGTCATGTTTCCAAGTGTGAAGATTTTGATTTTTGGGTATAGAATTTGTACAGGTAACCATGGTGCATATTTATATGTATATCTTTATATGATCATAAAACGTGTCCTCAGTCTAGACATATGCCTCTATGAAGATGGATCTAGGATGGCAATTATGTCGTCCCGACTCGATATTTGAGCGAGCATTAAAGGTGTTTGATCGTCCTGGTCCTAAGGCATCTGATTAGAGAACGTCGCTCAACAACAATGGCTTACCTTCAAACTCTTGTCTGCACCAAGCTCCAACAGAAGCTTTGTCATTTCTGGGTATCCTCTGTCGGCAGCCAAATGTAGAGGTGTATATCCCTACCGACCGTCAAGATAAATGCATTGCAATTGCAAGAAACACATGACCAGGCTTACGAATTCATCCCTTGAGTTTATCAAACTCGAATCGCCTTCAATCAACTTCTTTACCGCCTGTAGAGAATCTGCAGTAACGGCATCATGTATAGGGCTTGTCCCTCTGATAGTGACACAACTTCAGCTCCCTAGGGTTACTGGTCTTTTGATGTTCACTTACTCGTCATCCAGCCCGTCTTCTCCCTGCATGACGCTGACTTTTCTCCATCCATCCTTTGCTCCCTCATGTCCGTCTTTTCCATCTTCACTTTCACTATCGCTCAATCTTTCAAGGTCGATTTCGTCCTCTTCCTGAATGGCACCGTCCCATCCAACTTGTTTTGCGATCTCAACATAACGCCCTTGGGCCATCGCTATCGTTTGATGTGGAACCGAATTTAAGTGAAAATATTTCGTTGAGACAGAATTCCAAGCGTCATGCTTTGCACGGTTGGTGGGGTAAAAAAGTGAGGGACGAGATGATGTTCTATTGTGCCGTGAGTATAATGTTACAGACCTCTTGACTAACTCGCCGAGGCTTACGGTCCTGCACCTGTAGTTATGAATTTGAAAAGACCATAAAGCTAGTATTGATGCAGCAAATCAATTATGCGGCTTCGAAAGAAGGGATCATAAAGGGACAAAGGATGTACCTCTAACTTGATCTCATTTGGAAGTCCAGCTGTTGCAGGTGTTGAAGTCAGCCACGATGCGGCAGCTTCGAACTGATCTTTCGAGGCGAAGCTTATTGTCGACATTCTGGGTTGATGGGTTTTTCTCGACTGTGCCTCTCGGTTTAGATAGTAATGTGACTATTCAGATTGCTAGGAATGTCTCACGAGTGGCTGGTGAGCAGCGACGATCCAGTACCGTAGTGCGCCTGAGTGTCGCAGAGCTTCAAAACTGGCCTGAGACAACAAGTCCTGTACGAGAAATGATGACATGGAAGAACAGTACCTCAGGGCAGAACAGTACCTCAGGGCCACCCCTTTCTAGATATTAATGTAAATAATAAACCTAAAAACGCGAGACGCGGAAAGCCATAATATGGACATTTAGGGCTACAATTGTAGCCTCGGACTGCAATTGTAGTCTTCACAGGTCCCATACTGTGGGAACTGAGAATTATTTTCCTTTTCTTTCTCCAAAGTCTCTCTGCTCTGAGCGCGCGTCCTCGGTGTGACGATACCGACGTACCTATACCTTACATTTCGCTTGCCTGCAGTGTATCACCTCCATTTTGACTTAATCCAGTCATCTTTCATACGCACTCTACTTGTACATGCCCAGCATCTAAAGTTACTCAGGGCTCTCTCTAAAATGAACTTCGTCGTCGGCTGGCCGTCGACCCGCGGGCCCTCGCTGTGGACACAACGAACTATCATTGTGATGATCGAATTTGCTGTGGTTTCTAAGATTTAATTATTGCAACATGATGGAGTCACTTAAGTCGGATGCTGCAGTACGATTCAGCATTCTTTTGTCAATTACCTCTTTGTCACCGAGTCCAGATCTCCATTCATAATTATCCTACTCTTTTGATAACATACAGATTCACAGACAGTCTTAAGGGTTGCCTTGCCATTTCTCACGATTAGTGTCTCCGATCGCTCAAATGATCCTGTATCTAACTCCTCATGGCCCTGCAAAGGATCGCATATGACTTTCGTTAGTGAGGCCTTATTGTTCTAAGTTGATCACCATCCCGGATGTGGCTTCCTTTCACGTCATCACAATTGACTATACATGATTAGAGTCTCATAGATAGGTTCCTTTGACCTTCTATACCGTCTGTGGCAATCGCTAGAGTGACATAGGGAGTGATGAAACCTGTTGGACTGAGAACGTGGGAAACCCAACACAAGGGAAGAGAGACATCCATTGCGTCGAGGCCACCAGTACATCATGTAGCTGCCTGCGGATAAAGACCGTCTTTTCTATGTCCAACTTTTGCGCAGCTGCAGTGCACTTTGATTCTTGAAGCAAGAAGGAAGGGAAAATGTTGTCTCTCACCAAAATCACATGCCTTACAGCTTTTTTGTTTTGTAAGTCGCCAGAGCATGATGCTTCCTCCTGTTTATAACTTCGTATTCCAGCCCACCAGCTTGTATGGGCTAAGCCACTGTTGCTGCCGACCCACTTCTCTACCACCGCTTATGGTCCTGCTTTGTACGATCCTACTACTGGGCCAACATGTGCCGATATCAAGCAGAGTAAGTCCATATTGCTCTGATTCCCCAGTGGTTAAGATAAACTGATATCATGATTTATTATCAGCTACTGCTCCTGATTGTTGGTTAGCATCAGGTAGGTCCTCAAATATTGTCATGGCATAAAAAAGCTGAGTAAGCTTGTTCATTCACCTTAGTGATGTGCGCGCTTGCCAAGTGCAATGGAGGATTCATAACTTCGCTCATTGTGGATAAGACCAAAGTACACCCTGCAACCAGTTTGAGTGTAACCGGGGCAACATTCAAGATCTGGGATCCTGATACGTTGGTTGAGACTGACCAAAAAGTCGTCCTGGCCGACACTGCAACTGGAGACGGGAACGACGACTCCAGTATCTATGTCTGGTATGCTTGTAGGTTGGCGGCTTAGTGGCAATGGGTGACAGTGTCTCTTGATAGGTGGCCAAGTGGTTTGCAAGCGGCCGTAAAGAAGCACGGAGGTTCTGGAATTAAGAATGGAAAATTCGATGTCAATGGCGGTTACGGTTTCAAGGCTCTATCATACCTCACTGGGTATGAAGCAACCTACGATATGGATTCGTCTACTTGGTGTAAGCAACCACACAAAGTGTCGTTTAAACCCGGAATCTGACATACTTCCTTTCCGGACCAGGGGGCAATCTGGTAGCGCATGTCGACAGTACTCCGATTGTTATGTGCACAAACAGCGACACAGATGTTCTGGTCCACTCTCATTGCTACACTGCGATGACAGTAATTGACAACGGTGACTCGGATGATACACGAACGTAAGTGCCGATGTCTATCGTTTTCCTTGTGGTAATACCATGGCTCGAGTCGATACTAATGGGGCCGATCTACGTAGCTTGCGACTTCATAACCCTTGGGGAAACACCAAAAATTACAAGTAAGTACTTATAGACTATACTCGCTTCGTGAATCAGCCAAATTGAACGTAATCTGTTGCAGATTCAGCGATATCAAAGATGACATTCAATATCTTGCTCACCTCACACACTGGAACACGTACACTGGGTAGAACTGTAGTAAACTCCGTCTGCAACTGATTGTGTTACTCAATTATTCCCATTGTTGTATCAATATAGGCTGCTACCACTAGATTGCAGTAATCGAATATTCAGAAACTTCTTTCGATACAGTTACAATGCGTGGACTGAAGGCAGAAGCAGTTATCATTATGTTGATATGGTAAAATAATAATACAAGGGATTTCAAGAAATGTTTCGAATATCGATGCGTCGCCGTATGGAATCCCTATCCTATCCTAGCTAGATTGCGCAAACTATAAGGGGGGGTTGTTGGCCTCAAGGCCTCCGATTGAATTCCGCCGTTATTGTCCGGATCTAAGTGCGTTCATGTTTTGCTCCCTATTTCAAGATCCGACCCTACGTACTACACTATCGTTGCTGTATTTGTCCCTGCTCAAACCCCACCACCAAAGTGGTACAGATGTAATGCATCGGTAACCTACGATGTGATAATATAAAAGTCACATTAATAAGTAAAGTCATTGACCAATTTCAAAATTCCCCATGTATACACGTGTAATGTTTTTACCTTTTCCTAGCATTCACACCATATATCCCAATGCGAAATAATACAAATGATCCTTCCGGTTTTCTATGCCTCTTCCTGACCTTCTGGCTGTGATTTTTTAACTCTCTCTCACATTACTACACATTCGCTCTGTGCATCATGTCTTGTTGGCCTTGAACCCTTGCCCTTTGGGTTTTTCTGATTATTGAGTTCAGTGAGACGTTGCATTGCCCGTTTGTGTTGTTGTGCTAAACAGTGGACGTATCAGGAAAGTCCAGGTTTTAACTCCATTACGAGAAAAAAAGGTACATACCTGCTGCGCGCATGTACCATCGTTTGGCAAGGTCCATATCTTGCTTGACTCCGATACCAATTTCAGTGTAATCTGCAAAACATGTTAGGCATGGCTGGCGAGATGAGACAATTTGACTTACAGCCCACAGCATACTCCGCTTTTGCAAGGCCCTTATTGGCAGCTTTTCGTCCCCACAGGTAGGCTTCCGTATCCGACTGTTTCAACACTCCTTCTACAAAGTCTGTCAGTCACTGTTACGAGGGAACAACAGCTACCACTTACCGCTACCTGTAAGATACCATCCACTCAATGCCAGCTCTGCCTCACTATCACCCTTTTCGGCCGCGCGAGTATACCATGCGATACTTCTCCTTGGATCAATCGGACATCCAAGATGTCCAAACTCGTGACATTGCCCCAGCTTGAACTGCGCAGGCGGATAATTCAGCTGAGCAGCCTGAGTAAACAATTCTCTCGCCATGTTGGGGTCGTGCGGCAAAACACCTCCAACACCATTAGGGCGTTCGTGTAAGAGAGCGAGTTCATGTAAGGCATGAGGGTTGTCTTCGTCCGCTTGGGATGCAGCACGTCTTAGCCATACAATAGCTTCACGAATATTCCGCGGCTGCGCGAGAAGACCACCGAGCAGGATCATACCCAGCTTGTACATCGCTGCCGTATCTCCCAGAGCTGCCGCCTTTCTGTAAAACAGCACCGCCCTTCCCGGATCTTTTTTGGTCCCCGCTCCAATCTCATTACATACTGCAGATCGATACGTTGCAGCAGGGTGATTATGTTTGCTCGCCATCATGTAGAGGTAGTATGCCCTCTCGTGATCGACCGATAAACCCAGCTGACCAGTGCCGTACAAGTTGGCGAGGAAGAACTGAGCATCGGGATAGGGCACTTTACCTTCTGCAAGTTTCTTGATGTTTCGCAAAGATTCTTGCAAAAGAGAGTCACGATATTTGCGACCCAGTTTTGGATCAGAATGGCCGATCTCGTCGCCGAGTTTCTTGGCAGCCTCGATGAGGTATTTGGCAAACGCAAATTGGGCTTCAGGATCAGGATCATCCTTCATGCGTTTTCGATAGTCGTCCACGTATTGCTTGGTGTATGGCGGCTTATTCAGGTCTACCGCGGCTTGCATGCCTCGTCGGCGCGTGGAAGAAGCGCCAACCTGCTCTGTTACACGAGGCATGACGGGGACTGGTGGCATTGATCGAGAAGAGGCGGTGGACATGTTGGTGGCTGCGGTGTTTGACCGTGCAAGGGAAGGAACCGATCGTTGTCGGGTGGGGACCGGGGTAGAGGATGATGCCGCATACGATGATTCAGAAGATGGAGGTGCTGCAGGCGGTAAGCCGAGGACGTCATTCGCAGCTGAATAATAGGGATTTGAATAGTCGGTCTGAACAGGTGCAGCATAACCACCATATGTCTGCCCGGCCGGGTATTGCTGGCCTTGTCTAGCTCCCTGTCCATACGCTCCCATCCCAGAGTCTAAGCTGTAGACACTTGCTGTACCATCCATATCTGTCGGATAACCTCCTGTAACTGATCTTTGTCTGGGATACTGGTTGCGAGGATGGTATTGTTGTGGATGAGAGGGTGCTGTCTTGTGTCGCGCAACTGGATTTGCAGGGACTCCGGGCACAGCGGGGGTATTAGGGGTGATCTGCAGTTGATTGAAATCGATGCTGTTGGGATCGGATACCGGTCGACGCCCGAGAGAGCTTCCAGAGAAGCGATTGCTTTGACTGGAAGGCGGTTCGTTGGAATGCCCGTGGTGGCTCGCAGGATAAGCAGAGTTGGGGAGACCGTAATCTACAGGAGCATAAGGAGCGTGTTCCAGAGAAGGTGTGCGGGAATGTGGTACCGAAGGCAGCTGTGTTCGATTGGAGTTGCCGGACTCTGAGACTGTTGTTGGAGAGAGGGGGATTCCGGCGTTTTCTGAAGCCATCAAAGCCTGGTAAGAAGGCAAAGGAGGATCATTTGGATCGATTTCTGGTTCTGGCACGGCTGAGTAGCGGGTCAGCATGTTACACGGTGAATTTAAAAGATGGCAGGAGCGCAGTAATAAGGGAAGAGTTTGGAAGGGGTTGTTGCTTCCTGACTCGGCTTTCGCACACACACACACACACACACATGCACACGCACAACGACAAAACACTCACCGGCATTCCGGGAACTCCTGCTCCTCCCAGCAGTCCCACTTTCGTCCCCTGCGTACATCTGGTTCTGGCTGCTTGAGTTGCTCGGCAGGTAGCTGTCGTACGTATGGGAGCGGCGCTGGGGTGGGGGGTTTGCCGACATGGCGGTATGTGAATGATATGTGTGGGATGTGTTGTGGAGTTTGGTGAAAGCCCCGGACGCTGCATCGGGGACTCCTCCGGGCGCTCTTCGTCTCACCTGTTTCATGTTTTGACAGTCCGCCCAATTAGCGGAACCAATTCAACTCTAATAAGTCACTTACAGACCCTGATTTCACATCCAATCGGGGTCTCTAATCCACGGCCCGCGTCGCGCTTTGTAATGAAGCCCGAATGTTTTCTAATAGTATTACCGAAGCAGCTCTAATCAAGCTTGATTAGCCGACCAGCAAAAAAGTCGACCCCATGAGTCGAACTGACCGAAGTCGATGCAGCTGCCATTGTAACTATCAATCTTCATCTATACAGCTACAAACTGGCAAAAATGGACCCCTCAGTAAGCATTCCAACACCACTGCTGCTACGCGGACGCTTATTCTTCGTCAGGTCTCGAAGCCTACGCCTTCTCTAGAGGAACTTACAAACCTCTTCGCCACGGCCTCCTCGTCTACCACCACTCTCACTTCTCGATCCGCCACCTTATTTCCCACTCCCAATGCTGAGCCCTCAAAAACTGTCGAGCCCGCGAAGCCCAACCTCATTCCCGTCTATGTTGAAATCCCTGCCGATTTGCTCACCCCCGTTTCAGCCTATTTGAAGATTGCAAAGGATGAAAAGTACAGCTACTTATTGGAGAGTGTTGTTGGTGGAGAAAGCTTGGCCAGATATAGTTTCGTCGGTTCTAGTGAGCTTATCAACGTAATTTGCCCAATATTCAGACTGACATACTTGTAAGACCCTTTCAAAACCATCAAGACTGGCGCGGGAGAAGAAGTCGAGGGCGATCCTCTGAAAGCTCTGGAGAAGGAGCTTGAGCCCTATAGATTCGCCAAGATCCCTGAAATCTCTGCTTTCACTGGAGGTGCCGTTGGCTTTATTACTTACGATGCTATCAACCACTTTGAGCCCGTCACCACTCCCGCCACACCTCTTCACAACCCTATCCCTGGCATGCCAGAGGCTTGCTTCATGCTTTTCTCCACCAATATTATCTTTGACCACATCTATCAAACAGTCAAAATAGTGTCTCATGTATACCTCCCCGACGGTACACCCGCTTCCCAAATCCCTTCTCTTTATGATGAAGCTTCAGCCAGGATCGAGAATATCCGACGTAAGCTCATGGACCCCGAAACCCCCATGCCTCCCCAAGGGCCCATTACTCTTGGTAACCGATCCGAGAGCAATGTTGGGAAGGTCGGATACGAAGGTTTTGTCACCAAGCTCAAGGAACACATTGTTAAGGGCGACATCATCCAGGCTGTGCCCTCTCAAAGACTGACTAGGGAGACTGCTTTGCATCCGTTCAATGTGTACAGGCACTTGAGAAGGTTGAACCCCAGTCCTTACATGTTCTACTTGGACTGCGGAGATGTTCGATTAGTGGGCGCAAGTCCAGAGACGCTGTGTAAGGTCGAAGGAAGAAAGGTGTACAACCACGCTATTGCTGGTACTGTTAAGCGAGGAAAGACCGAGGAGGGCATGTCCATCTCTTCAAGCGGTTGGATGTATACGCTGACATTGTACTGTAGAGGACGCTGTTCTTGGTGCCGGTCTTCTTGCCTCTGACAAGGACCGAGCGGAGCACATCATGCTGGTTGACCTTGCCAGAAACGATGTCAACAGGGTTTGCAAGCCCGAGACTGTCAATGTTGACAACCTTATGCAAGTCGAAAAGTTCAGTCATGTTATACACTTGACAAGTCAGATCAGTGGTATGCTGAGGGATGACCAATCTAGGTAAGTTCTCAATCTACTCAAGGGCGGATTAGCAAGAAAGGCCGACATTACGCAGATTCGACGCTTTCCGATCCATCTTCCCCGCCGGTACCGTCTCTGGCGCTCCCAAGATCAAGGCAGTCCAACTCATTTCTGGACTTGAGAAGGAGCGACGTGGTGTCTACGCCGGTGCGGTTGGTCGATTCGACTTTGACAGGGACAACCTTGATACCTGTATCGCCATCCGAACAATGACATTCAAGGATGGCAAGGTGTTTTTACAAGCAGGTGGAGGTATCGTTTTTGACAGTGTGGAAGAGGACGAGTTTGTGGAGACCATTAATAAATTGGGAGCGAACGTCAAGTGTATCGAAGAGGCTGAGAGTAAGTCTTTTTCTGCTCTGTTCTCGATTTATCGTGGTGCTGATCGGATATTGCAGAGTACTACGCGAGGTTGCAGGGGCAGAACGTGTAAAAGATTTTGGACAATATAGAAGCGCATGAACTTGTGCATCACTTATCTTCTCGAAATTATATGACAATGCTTTTGTACATAATCGCTGATGTGTTTCGACAGATCATTGATATTATTTAGATAATTCCTGGATTTTTCTTATTCTATTTATCATTAGTGAGGGACCAAAGGATTATGGAATTACTGCTACTTGACCGATAATCGACATTGCAGCAATACAATGTAGAAATTATAATGTCCGCCGAGGATGTTAGTGTCCGTGTCAAGAAGAGCGTTATTCTTTACTAAAAGATCGAGACTGCCAATTTGATCGGTGACTTGAGTCCTAAGTGTAACTCTTGTCTCGGTTTACAAACTTTTAAGATGACCCAGGGTACTTTCTCGAATTCGGCGACCCATGCTCGCGACACCTTGTCCCTCTGTGGTTCCGGACGGATTTTGATGTTTCTGAAAAACTACCTTGGTAATGGCTCATGCATGTCTTTAGCATTTACATCATCTATAGTACATACTCCATACAATCTACCCAATCTTCGTTAAAGCTAACAACCACTCTTTTCCTTCATTATCTCCGCCTCCTTCCTCCCCCAATGTCGAAATTCATCTGCCGACCGCCCCTCAATCCCATACTTGGGCCTCCCAAGAACTCATCCTCCTTCTGACCGTAAACGAGGGAATGTTTTTCAGCGTACTGTGACAGGCATCAGTTTTGATGACTAGAATAAAGTGCTCATGAGCGCGACATACCTCGCTAAGAGCGTTGAGCTGCTTGGTCAGGGTTGTCAAATATGAACCAATCTGGACATCGCTGTATTCCTACGAAAGTGTTAGTTCCGTACAGGGTTCAAGAATATTGTAGAACCTACAGTGACAAGTTCTTCTCGGAATTCGCTAGCATCCATAGTGGGAAGAGTTGCAACAAGGGATGAAATTTGGCGGAGAATTGAGTAATCAGGCTTGGCTGATTCTATAGGAAGTGAGCTCTTATGTTGCAAAAGTTTGGCAAGTCACCTTACTGCTAACTACACCAGTGATGTATTTCAACAAAATCTCTATTCTGTCATACAACATCTTGATAGCGTTTCTCTGGGTTGTGAGATGAGCGACGGCTACATCACAACACATCAGCAAGAGTTTGAGGAATTCAGCAACAACACATACCAGTATCCTCCTCCCCCGCTCCGCCTTTGGCAACGCCGTCTACAGCAATTCTTTCTGCTTCACCAGTCTCAATGCCATATTCCAGCTCTACAAACTTCCCTTCCCCAGAGGTTTCCCCTGTGGTGTCTGTGACAGTGGCGGATTCATATATCTTCAAGGGTAGAGCCTGAGTGCCCGAAGCAGGGTTGGGGTCGAATAAGAGGAAAATGGGCGTTTCAATCGATGAAGCGAATTGGGCATGGAGAGAAATGTCATCTGATGAAGGCTCTTTGCCGACGGAATACCACCCAATAACATCGAGCGTAGGAAACACCTGCTTGACTGTATATGTGATGTCAACTTGCAGGTACTTAAGAGACTTGAGAATAAAACTCACATTGATCCTTTCGCGTTTCGAGAAAGTCAGCGTCAAGCACGTATTTGGCGCCCGAGGACCCGCTACCGCTCATGTCTACATCTTCGCCGCTCATTGCAGAGGGATGGTAGATAAGTTCGAAAGAGTTGACGATAGCAACCTCGCGGTTACTCTCAGTGCCGAGAAGCGCGCCGATCACTGTTCAACGACAGTCAGTAGGCAGGAACTGATTTTTTGGCTAATGGGTCCGTACACTTGGGCGCTTCGGATCCTGTAGAGGTGCATTGAGCCCGGGTGTAGACGTCTGAAATGTTGAGAATAGCTAGGGGATGTCTGTTGAGATGGTTAAGATACATTCCAAGGCATGGGAGAAGTCCACGTACAATTTGATGTTCAAACCAGATGTCGCACCCGATTGTATCGCATGGGGGCTGGAGGAGGAGCCGGACATGGTATGATGCACTTGCTCAACTTCAATTTGTACTGTTATTCAAGAATTAATGTCGGTTTGATTGCTCACCCGCCATCTATCTTCGTTCAGCTCTTGACTGCATTATGTCCTCTAATGAACTTCCACGTCATGACATTGTCGATTGTAGAAGCAGAGAGCTTTGCCACAACAAATAACGAATGGGCGGATCTGGACTGTTTTAACGAAGCTCTCTGATCATTTTACTGCTTATCTCTTCGCAAACGCATCCAAGCTAAAGCTTCAGAGCGAAGGGACTCTATGAGCTCCCAATATGTCTAGGGTAGCAAACGGAGCCATCCCCGACAGACCAAATCGCCCACTCGTCGTACGGTGCAGCTACGAAAGATCCTCGCGGCGCGTTAACTTCCCGTCGGCTGCTACATGTCGGCTTGAGTCTTTACGGAATAGAGTAAGTCACTATACATTTGACACACCTCGCTGACCCCCTGTAGGTTGAAGAATGCTTCTCGCTATCTGCAGCGCCATACTCGCTGATATATACCGACGATGATGGGGAAGAATTCTCAATTCGAAACGAAAATGACCTTACCGACGCCATCTCGTACTTCATATCTGGCGACGACGATGCTGCAACGTCGACTTATTCCGGATCAGGATCTGGTGTATTTCCATACTCTTTATCAACGTCGAAAATCACACTCCGGCTGGATGTGGTCGTCGAATATGACGGGCCGAGTCTAAGTGATACTTCGTCAATCTCGAGTTTCCAGACAGGCTCGGGGTCCGAGCATGATTCGACATACCGATCAAGCGCATATGAGAGCAGTTATAGGGGAAGCATTTCAAGCATGATGCAAGAACCCATTGAAGAGGAGTATACAGACGAGGAGGATCCAGAGAGAAGAAATACGGCTACACAATCAGTCACAGACGGCATGAGTAGAATGAGCCTAGACGACGCTCGGTTGACATGGAGCCAATATTCCGGCTCGACTCCACGACGTATGTCTGAGAGGAATCACACGCCCTCAAATCACAGCTTTATACCAAAAGAACCGCCGATCGCGCAACAACCTTTGACTGGGCCAGACAGCGCTATTGCCCCTTCCCTCCTTACACACTCAGAGTTGGGAACAAGGTGGTTAAGAGAGCAGTCAAATCTGGCAGCTCGGAAAATTGGCCCCGGCACAAGATCAAGGAAATCGACGAGGTACGACAGCGATGATGATAGTATGGCGAGCGACGATGAGCGGTCTGGGGATTTTGCTTTGGTTCGAGATGCTCGAGGCCGTGAGTACAGCGCCCGAATACACAACCCGAACAGTATTCTAATACATATAATACATATTAGGTTACTATTACTCTTACCAAACCGATGTTTCGTCCGCCACTGCATCTGATATTGATCTGACCGACCATGAGATCGCTTCACACCGCCACTCGGTTCAATCTTCTGTGCTATCGAGCAGATCCCCTCCATCACCACCTCATGCGCATTTACATACCCCTTCCCCTCGTACCATCGAACCAGCAGGTCCGCCCATCCTGGCTCCAGACTGCTCAGCATGCGGTGTACGTTTGGATTACCTCCGTTACGTATGTCAAACTTGCGGAGAAGGCGAAATGTGGATGGAAAATGCTCCAGGGAAAGCTGCATTCGTGCCTCCCAAAGTGCCGAGCGATTCGTCTCAGAGTGATGCGTCATCTGAGGTGACAGAATTTGCTGCGCATGGCGCTGCTTCGAGCAGTGGTTCAAGGACTGTGTATAACACCACATCACGCAGTCGCAGTGGATCAATATCAACGAACGCTTCGCGCGGATCAGTCCAAGCTTTGGCTGGTAGCTCATCTTCGCCTACAAATGCCACCTGTCATTTCGATTTTGGTTTCACCCCTCCACATTCACCCATCTCAGCGCTTGGGGACACCACACCTTCTCTGGCTCGAGATGATCAACCGCAACGAAAGGTTGGATATGAACTTTGCGCCGGCTGCATCGAGATTCACGGGATACGGCACACGAAGGCAGCCGCAAGGACGGCTAAGAATGAGCTGAGGGGTACAGAGCTAAGAAGGAGGGAGAAGGCAGGACAGCTGAGGCACACGTTCAAAGAGAGAATATGGGGACCAGAAGGTTGGACCGATGTTGGTGAGTGATTGCTACTTTGCAAAGTATATGATGAGTATGCTGAAAGAGCATTTTAGAGTATAACGAAGACTTGGAATGCACCATTTGCCGGGCAGCATTATTCTCGAATCGTTTCAAATGTAAGCGATTTAACCTTCCTTTACGTCGACTCGATTAATCCATCCCCAACAGGTGTTTCATGTCCAAAATTCGATCTTTGTCGATCTTGCTACCAGAAAGTCGACGAGATCCACCCTGCACATGCTTTCCTTTCATTACCCGATAAGCCCCTTCTTCCGATAGAAACATCACGAAATGCCCTCAACGAGAGCGAGCAGCCCAACCTGGAAGTGGCAGGACCGCAATGTGAGTATCTCTTGTCCTACAATGAATGAAACGTTTTGCTGATGTTGTGTGTTTCAGTGGTTCGACACCCGGGTGCTTTTTGTCACAAGTGAGTGTCTTTATTGCCCTCACAAGAGCAACACACACTGATAACCCTTAGCTGTCTGCAAGATATCGTCGGGCCAAGGTTTCACTGCGCTGTGTGTCCTTCGTGGGATTTGTGTATTCAGTGTGAAGGTATCCACATGGCTGGTGGAGATGGATCAGGCCATCTATCTGATCATATCATGATGAAGGTGTGTGTTTCTGGCATCGTGGGGTACATTGACGGAAAAGCTGACGCGAATGCCAGATTCCCGTTCCGCTTCCCACATCCGAGGTAGAGGCGGTATCTCGGCGTGCCCGCGACCGATGGTTCCAGCAAGACCGCACAGTAGCCACATCTGGGGGAGATCCGTTAGTCTCTTCTCTGTCACAGCCTTACCATTCTCGCTCTTCGTCACCCATAGGGGATAATTCGACGCTATATGCGCCAACAGCAACAAGAGTTCGCAACGCGTCTCCATTACCACCTAGTCAGATCGTCAATGTCAGTCAGAGAGATGCGTTGGACCATGGCGTAAGATGCGGAAACTGCAATGAGTGGATTATGGGAAGGCGATATCAATGCGCAAATTGCCCATCAGATCCTGTTGGATTTAATTTGGTGAGCAGTCTTCTTGATTCTTTGCCATGATGCGTCATCTAACTCGTCACAATCAGTGTTCAATCTGCGAGCTCCGGTCATACAGAGTCCACGATCCGACTCATTTCTTTTTCAAGTTTGATCGACCAGTCCATATCCCAATTCGGTCCTATCGTCCTGTGCTGCCTCCCCTATATCGCCATCCAGTGGGCAAAGTGCCTGCCTCTGCCTTGGCCACCATCAATCCTCGAGATCCAACCGCTTATCTCAAACATGTCATGCACAGAGACACGCTATGCGATGTTCATGGGGATCAGATAAGGGGCGTGTGGCTGAGATGTGCTCATTGTGCTGCTGGATTTGACATTTGTTTGGAAGCCGAGAGAATAGCTGACCATGACGCAACACATGGTGAGTATTTATCCTTCCATTATGACATTTACCTGACGTTTGTCTAGTCTTTGTGGTCTTCAAAGCACGGGTAGATATGGCTGCTTTCCGTCAATTGGCTGATTTGGCAGCAACCCATAGTAAACCGCTACTTAGGCAATCTGTTTATGTCTCGTAATCGTTGTGTCATCTTTGTTGTACCGTTATCAGTTGTAGAAATTTCTTGATACTTTCCTCATGCAGAGCCATTCTCCTAGAGTTTTAGTCATTTTCCTAATTGCAGTGCAACACGACGACCGTTGATCATTGTATTTCTCATTTTGGAATGATATAATACAGAATCATAGTATTTTTTGAAATCAAGCAAACATCAACGCCTCTATAGTTTAGTTGGCTATAACACCCCACTAGTAATAAGTTGTTTTCAACACGACTAATGGGGAGGTCTGTCGTTCGAATCGGCATGGAGGCATTTGTTTTTTTTTTTGATCGAAACTTTTTGATCAGGGCTTCCTATGTATTAGGTTTTTTCCTCAAATATTCTCTCTTTAAAATTTAAATATTATGCCCTACCGGCCGCCCCTCCCACCCTTCCCGGCATTTATGCATCGGAAAAAGCGCGATTCAATGAATAAAGTAGTTAAAATCAGTTTTTGAATGTTGCACTTTACTTCATAACACCCTTTTTCCGTGCCATTTCACATTTATTGCTACCGGATAAAACGCTCTTTCTTTTGTTGGATTATTATAACAATCATAAAATCAATCATACTGCACAGTACGTAGAATGCCTGGTGACATACGTAACACATATCTTTTTGCGCGGCGTATATGATTACTTTTGATAAGCCAGCGCAATTTAAACAACTAGCAGACGATGTCGATATATCACAGATAAAACCCCCCTGGTTTCTTCCCACTTTTCGTTTTTCTCTTCATGTACAGATCTTTCCCCCTTTGTTATCGTTTCTTTTTTCCCCCCCATCCATTTCCCTCTCTTAATGCAGATCTCATCACCACATCTTTCTCCCCATTCCCCCTCGCATCATCCCTCTTCCATACCCTTGCTGACCTTGACCTTGACCTTGCCCTACCTGCCCCTGCCCACCCTGGTTTACGGCATGCCCATGCTGGGCCTGCGGCGAGTAAACTCCAACCCCACCATAATATCCTTGACTCGACCCATCCATACTCATCCCAAACCCTCCCGGCTGCGGCTGCATCCCCGACGTACCCTGGGCTTGGTGCGGGTGATGTCTATAGTCACCGTTTGTAGCTGCTTGTGCAAACCTGCCTTGGGATCGGACTTGGGATGAAGGGTGATTGTACGAAGGAGATGGTGTGGGAGCGTAAGAATAGGCGACGCTGGGGTTGACGCGGCTGTACGGAGGGACGTTGGTGTATTGCTGGAATTTCTGCTGGCCTTGATTGGCTTGGTGCTGGGCTTGGTGAGCGGCATGTTGAGGCTGGGCGGCGTAGCCATAACCGGGAGCGACACCGAATCCTCCCCAAACACCTTGCTGGAAACCATTTACGCCAGCTACACCCATCGCATTGACCGCTTGCCTGTTGTACCCGCCCAAAGGCATGGTCATGCCCATAGACGGATCTCCGGGAGGGCTGGAAAGAGTGTGAGGTGAGCCAAAGTAGGGTGATTGTATTTGTGATTGGGATATAGAGTGGGATTGAGAGGGATGGCGGGTGAATGGAACATTTGCGGCGCTGAGGTTGGGAGAGAACTGGGGAGCAGAAGAAGACGAATGATGGCCGTGGGTGGGAAAACCGCTCTTGAGGCCGGCAGATAACGGCTGTGTGCTCTCGGTTGAAGCGGGAGCGTTCAAAGTGGGGTACATGGGAGTATCACTAGTGGCTGCAGACGTGTCAGCGCCCCAAACCGACTTGATAGCGTCATGGGGCTGAGATGGGTATGCTAAAGATGTCTTTGACCATGGTGTTGAAGGGCCATTGGATTTTGGTGACTGATGCGCCAGTGGGGGTGTCGTAGGTATCTTAAGCTATATCAGCATATAAAGCTTACAGATAAGGTAACCGGT